>NC_142313.1:14342969-14645686 GCF_054855325.1 Carica papaya | reverse complement strand
TATTCTAACAGCTCCTCTGGTGAAATATTGGAAAATTAATAAGGAAGATTGGTATGAATGAATAGATTAATTAAATTCAAAATGGGTTTAAAAGAAATGGATTTTTACTTGATTTAATTGACCGAATTTTTAAGATTGTTATGGTTTAACAATTTTAATTGTAATGAGTTAATTGAAATGGTGGAAAGGAAAATAGAATAAGAGTGTAAGAGAAACCTATATGTAAGACAGAAACTTAAATAAATTAAAATGGTTACTCAACTAAAAAAAATATAATAAATTAATTACTTAAGTGCTTAGTGGAAACTATTATTAATAAAAATGGGAAAAAAAATAAATTTTAGGTCAATTAGTGGGAAACTAAGCTATTAAGAGAAATAAGTTTTAAGCAAAATAGGAACAATAGACATCTAGAAGAGGTTAATTTTCATAAAACAAGAAAATAAAACTGTCAATAAAACTTAATCAACAAAGAGTTATTGTAAATTCGTTTACCTTATTATCATAGAGGGATATCGTATCGCTATTGATTGACGGTGAACCCTATCCTATGAATGACCATTGTTATTGGCATCCCACTCCGACGAAGTCAGATTTGTATATTGTTAGGTATTGGCCACTTCGCAAAGTACAATCATGACGTTAGAATATTGTTTTCCCCCATTCATAATGATAGCAGGGGATCCATATTGTATTGGCCCTCCTTGATACATGTTATATGCAGTTTTGTATGATGATTTGCAAACAGTGAAACTTAACCATGATAAAGTAATACTGGTCATAAAATTTCGAAGGGAGTGTCAGAATAGTGTCCATTGAAATGATTAATCATACCGTAAAGTACCCATTAATTGTTTGGTTTTATCTTTTACTTAAAGCAAATGAGCATTTTAGGTTTTATGAATGAGCATAGGAATTTGAGTATATGCATTATAAGTTTCATGAGTGAGGTAAAAATAAATAAAAAGACATGTGAGGAATTGATTTAAGTATAACATTTGGTGATCCCTATATACTGGCTTGGAAGAATGTGTGTGTTTAAAAGAGAAAAAACTGCACTTGGTGGTCCATATAGGTTATTAAAACTTTTTGGTCTACCTTATTTATGATTCTAGTTGCTAACCATTTTAGTAGTTTAGAAAGAAGAAAAAATATTTACAAAATGCACCAAAAGTTACAGACAATTCTAGTTGTTTAGACAAAAGACGAAAGGAGTTCAATTCCTATTTCATCTTTCTAGAAGGGACTAATCTTTTTTATGAACATTTAGACATGTATGTCTTAGAGATATCCCTCTACCTTGTATTGTAAATTATGAAAAGTATGCCCCCACTTTCTATAAGTTATGGTTGAGTTCATGTATAGAGAATTTAAGCTTAACAAATTAACAAAAGAGTTTTTGTCTACTAAAAAACTAGACCTAGAGAAGCAATGTAAAACATAGCATTGTTTTATGATTGAAAAGATTCTAGCGATGATGGCATAATATGATAATTAGATTCTACTAAAAATTTCCTAGACATTCTCACAAGGACAACAAATATTCACAATATTTGTACATAAAGACACTAGGAATCCCCTAGAGCTATTTGAATATATCACAAAAGAGAGCTTGTGGAATTAATTGGATGCTTTATATAATTGGTTTTGTGTCATTTGGACATGGGAAGCACTAGTGATGTGACCATAAGAAGGCATTCCAGTTATCCGGTAAGCAACAATCAGAATTCGCACCAACCCGAAGACAAAATCTGAAAGAAGCTTGTACCAAGAAAACAGAGTCGAGATTCGATGATAAGACCCAATCTTGTGAAGCCCAAGGATCTAATTCGTGCAAGATTAGATTGGGTAAGGTGGATCATCGATGCCATCAAGACTGGGAAGCCTTACGGGCTGCCAAGACAATCGGCCCAAGGAAGTATCGAAGATGATAAGTTATGGGCTTTCGAATTAATCCAGGAAGACTAAGACAACGCATTTGAGGACGTGCATAGAGGGGAAGCATTCGCAGGTGGGCGACTCAAGTCACCCGACCCGCCCCATGGCCCACTAGGCCTAACCCACAGGCTAGCTGACTGCATGCCCGAGGAGAACGAGCAGCCATGTTGTATGTTCATACAGATGGGCTAACGAGGCCCTATCGTGGAGACCCAAGGGTCGGCCCTCATCCCGAGACTCGGCCCAACGGGTCCGCACCTGAAGGAGAAGCCATCGGGCCGATCGAAAGACCCAGCAAGCAAGCTGCCACAACCGACCCAACAGCAACAATAAGCCTAGCCGAGAGGAAGGCCAGATGGGCTACGAACCCATAAGACCCGATGGTCGTAGGCGCATGCAGGCCCGGCCTAAGCCACGCGCACGCGTGCGGGCTTTCCTAGCTTGCACAAGTGGTGTGTGTGGGGGAAGGGGAAGAGATGACATGCTTTTGGACTTCTTTTCACCAGATGCTCCATATGATTTTTAAGACCAAACTCAGCAAATTCACATGGTAATTATCCGCTATTATTTAATTATTATTATTTGATGTATTTAAATTTCAAATCTATTTAGGGATTAAATTATATAATATTTTAACCTTAAGATTATCCTAAGCTATTATTTTATTATATAATTTTAATCCTAAAACCTTATCCTATTATTATTTTAATGTAAATTATATTCTTATGAATATTTAATTAATTATCTTGTATTTAGATAGAATAGAATAAATATTTTATTATATAATTATTCTAAAATTAGATAAAATTTTATTTAAGATATTATTTTATTAATTTCTTCAAGAATTGTAATCATTTAAAATTATCCCGAAAAAGGCTATAAATAGGTCTTTACTTATATACTGTAAACACATTCAATTATAATCAATTTAAAAGAAATTTTTTAAAGTTTAGGCTTTTCTTTCATTAACTTTTTGTTCATTTTTAACTTCAAGTTCTTCGAGAAGCAAAAGTTTCCAAAAGTCTTATTGAGCTAAGAAGAGGGGATCAACGTATCGGTAAGTTTGTGGTGTTTTTCCTTTACTTGTTTATTTTCTCTAGTTTTTATTTTTGTATTTCTTTTAGAATTGTAGATTCAATTAGAGGGAGAAGTTTTCTAGGTTGTTAAGTTTCGATATTTCATAACGTTGAATGAGTTATAGGAGTTTATTCGATCCTCCCCATACCTTCCTGCGTCAACTAAGAATCTTCTATTGCCATTTGAATGTTTTGTTTTTATAAAAAGAAATATCTACTTAATAGATAATATTCACTTGATCAAATTGATAGCAAACATCTATTTTTCAAGGAATCGAGCAAAAGGTCTTTCCATCAGTGATACACCCATTTATGTGATCATTGCAAGATATTTAATATCATATTCACTTATATATTCATATTGCTTTGGAAGACAAAAATGAGCATAAAACAACATGGTATAATAGCCTATTTGTAACATCCGTATTTTACCTAGTAAAAATTGTGCTTCCTTTATTTAATAAAATTGAATTTCTTTTTCTATTTAAATTATTTAAATAACTTAGTATTGTATGCATTTTAAATTTATTTTATTTTTTACAAGAATTGGTCACGGGATTTTAAAGAAATGCAAATGCAAGAAGGTATGAGCAGGATCAATTTAACTCTTATAACCCACACAATGTATACAAGATCAAAACTTAACCGCCTAAAAACTCCTCCATTTACTTGAATCTACAACACCTAATAGGCATGCATAAACAAGAACTAGGGAATTAAAAATAAGAAAAGAAAAAATACTACAAACTTACCGATAAGTTGCTCTCCGCTCCTTAGCTCAACAAGACTTCTTAAGACTTCTGCTTCTTGAAGAACTTGAAGAAGCTAAAAAAATTAACAAAATACTAATTCTTGAACAAAAACCGAAGCTTCTAATTTTATTTCTCTCAAGTGAACTGTGTTTACAACTTAAGGGCAAAAGTCTTTGTATACGTTTTTCTTAAAATAGTTCTAAGTGATTACAAATACGTAAAAATTATTAAAATAATTACATGATTAAATCCTAGGATAAAAATTACATAGTAAATTAATGGCCTAAGCTGATCATAAGACTAAAATATTACATAATTTAATTCCTGAATAAAATTTGAAATTAAATATATTAAAAATAATAATTAAATACTTGAAAAGGTTAATTTCCATGTCACAAATGTGAATTAAGTTACTGTAGCTTTTTACCTCGAAAAACACATGAAAAATATGGTGTAGAAGAGTCCCAAAAGTTACCAAGTCTTCCTCTCCACATAAGCCAGCCGTGCAAGCAAAGGAGCCGCACACACACGTGCCCGACAGGGGCTGAACCCTAGGCGTGCGACCTGTGCGCTTCACAGCTTAGTAGCCCACCCAATATGTCCATTGGCTTGGGTAACCGCTATTGTTGGGCCGCTGGGCTATTCAGTCAGCCTGACCTTGGGTTTCATGATAGGCCCTTCAAATTCTTCTCCTCGGGCGTGCGGCATAGGTTGCACACTACCACGCGTGCTGGGCTGGTGCGCACGACCTGCTAGCCAGCAAGTTGTAGACCAAGTGTGGATTTGGTAGCCCGTATGCAGGAATTTTTCCCACACACACATTACCGGGTGAAACACGTGTATGGCTTGTTGGCCTCCCTCTTATTCGACATAGACTGCACACTACCACACGTGCTGAGCTGGTGCGCACGACCTACTAGCCAGCAAGTTGTAGACCAAGTGCAGATCTGATAGCCCGTCTACAGGAATTTTTCCCACGCACACATTCCCGAGTGAAACACGTGTATGGCTTGTTGGCCTCCCTCTTATTCGATTTTTCTTGTATGCACATTGACTTCGAGTTGAGGCTCTGTATATTTATTTGGCCATGGGCTTGGGTTGCTTCCTTCAGCTTTATGGATGATTCCACAAGCCCATGACTCATCCCCTTCGTGCTCTTTTGTTGTATTGACGGCCATATGGTCTCCTTTCTTTGATGGCATCAAGGATCCGTCTCCTTTCTTTGATGGCATCAAGGATCCATCTCACTCGATCTAGACTCATTCGGACTGGATCTTTGGGTCTTATTAGATTGGGCTTTATCTCCGAGTTTCGGCTCCATTTTCTAGGTTGAGGCTTCTTCTGAGTTTTATCTTCGAGTTAGTATGAATTTGAATTGACATTTGCTGGATATCGTGAAGGCTTTACTATGGTCATGTCAAAGGCCCCACCCGCAAGCATTCCTCAACCTGTGAGTTTGATTTTGCTCGCGGACACGCACACACATACATGCAGGTAATATGGCATGCGGGGGAAAACAACCCACACACATATGCACATTGCAACATGCACGCGGGCAAGCAGAATCATCCGCACAAGTATGCGAGTTGACAAGCCACTGTAGCACTTGCAACCGCGGGTGAGGAAAATTGCAAGCACACCTTGCCATCTGTTTTTCCCCCTCACACAAGCAACCCACTCAACACCACTAAATGTGGTAACCTGCCAATCAGCAGGAGTTGGCTTATCTCTATCTAAGCTACTAGCAGCATGTTGATCGACTTCCAAATCAAACCCATAGCCAGGATCACAGGCATGTGATCCAATGGCCATCGACTTCCAAATCAAACCCATAGCCAGGATCACATGCCATAAATCACCCAAAATCCCATTTAAAAGAGCAATCTCTTCAGGGTTCCTTCTCATTCCAAATTTAAGAAGAGAAATAATTGAAACACCAAAGAAAGAGTCGAGTGTGCAGAAGTGAATCAAGAGAAAAAAGAAGAGAAAATAGAGAGTGGAGTATGTGGAAGAAGGGTCGGGTGTAAGGAGCTGTGTGAGTGTACAGAAGTGTGGGACCTTTTCCTGTAAAAGGTAAATCACTTTTGGCTTCTTTGGCACTACTTTTCCTTTCTTTTTACAGTATTACTTATTCCCAATTCCTTTCTCAAAAGAGAAAATTTAGAGCTGCAACAAAGCTCTATTTTTGCTACACTTTCGAGCTGTGCATGTGAGCTAACTTTTCCTTCCTTTTTCAACTTTTGTTTTTCATTCATATTAGCTATCAAAGGTTAGTCTAGGTCCATAAAAGTTCCCTATACTTTTTTTATCAAACCTAGTGGTGAATTCACTCCTAGAAGCCATTGATTTGCATCAACCAAAGCCTAACCTCACTAAACACTACATAAATAACTTGCAGGTTGTCTCTTGTGTTTTTAGACCGAAATACTCGTGTGTTTGGGCTATTTTTAAAGTCTTGAAGAAGGTAAGATTAGCAGTAATCTATTTTACGCAAATGATTGCTTTTCTAGATGCATGATTCGGTGAATTTTTAGTTTAAACTCATGAAAAGCTATTATTTTAAATGAATGGTGGTTTGCGTGAGTCATGCGTGGTTCTTTTGAATTTAATTTGCATTTAAATTGATATATTGTGATTAGAAAATGTAAATGAATGTTAATTTGATGATTGAATTATAAGAATTTGAAAAATGGGAAGAAAATGAACGAATTCGATGGAAGAGGCTCGAACTGCCTATGTTCATACTGTCAGGCACCAAAGTGCCAACATAGGTGATAGACATGATGCACGCCATGCGCAATGCACGCGCGGGGCTTGTCTTAGCACTCAAAAGTGCCGAGAAAAGTCCCTTGACACACTGCCCTGTTGCACCGAGAGGGCTTGCGGAATGCCTTATGTGTTGCACGAGCTATCTGCGCATAACTGTGCGCACGGAACGTGTGTCTAGGTGCCCAAATACGCCAAGACACGTGCCCCATCAACATGTTGTTGTACGCAGCATGCCCAGTGAGCAATGAGGCTCTGTCAAGCACCTATGTGCCAACAGGGTCTCACCGGTATTGGCACCCTGTGTCACAGATGTGGGTGTAGGGGGTAAAATCCCACTCATGCGGGTTGATATTAAAGCAAACGTTGGTTTCTTTTAAAATTAAAAATAAACGAGAAAATGTTGATTTTCAAATAATTTGGAAATAAATGAATAAATGTTAGTTTTCAACTAAATTGGAAATAAATGGGAAAATGTTGGTTTTTAAATAAATTTAGAAATAAATGGAAATAAAATCAAAGGAAAAAGGAAGGATGATTTGTTTGAATAATAAAAATAATAATAACTAAAGTAAATAAATTAAGGAAATAAAAGTTAATGAAAGTAAAATATAAGAAGAATCTTGTAAAATAAAATAAATAAGAATTTAACAAAAATTTAAAAATCTAATAAATTGTAAAATAATTTTAATATAATTTTTAAAACAAATAGATGAAAGTTTAATAAAATTTAAACAAAAAATTGAGAAATTTAGTCTTAGGATAAAATAATAAAAGAAAGCAAAATTAATAGTCAAATAAGACTTAAATAACAAAGAGTCTAGTTAACTCCGTCTGCCTAGTATTGTGGAGGGGTATTGTATTGATTATTTATCGTTAGGAGCCATATTTTGTGAATGGGTTGATACTGTGAGTCCTCTCCAAGAGTTGGACCGTAGTGCGTTCCTCTCTAACGAGAGTTGAAACGACGGTTCTACTCTAAAAAAGAGTTTTAACAATGGCAACCGGAATGAACTTTGTGAGATGGCGCCCGGAGTGAAAGAGTGACATTATATTTGCACGACTATATAATTGTTTGATTGGTTGATGTTATTCATGTTCCCCATTCATTAAGTTAGTGGTGTCCGTACTGCCTTCTTAGGTACTAGTTTAGGTGGCTCATGCGTAGGTACGTAATCAGTGAAATTAAATTTTAAGATAATAATTGATAATAAAATTACAAAAATGAATATATAGTAATGTATGCGTGAGTTGATTGAATACAGTATTCAGCGTATTGTTGTGGATTAATTGTTATGAAATGGAAACTGAATGACTAGTTGAATTAGAAATGAAATATTGGTACAATGTGTATAGTAATCAAGATATGTATCTTAGTGTGACATCCTACTACCCAGTGGGCAACAATGTCCAATGCATAACAGAAATGAGTGCAATAAATTTAAATTTATATGTGAAAGCTACATTTATCTCTTATAAATTACACGTGTATTTTTTAGGCATCGAAGGTAGTTATCTAATAATTACAAATAATGTCTAAGCTATTACTATAAAACACAAATAATTGCCTCTCTGAGTACTATGCTCTTTTGCACTCATCATCTAAGCATCAACAAATGGATCCAAGAAAGCATCAAGGAGCATGTCAAGGGGTAAATCGTCTTCTTTTATATCATTTGGGAGGTAGATTGGGGTGAGTTCCATCAAACTCAGTAAGAAAAAACAGTATTAAGTCTAAACTATTAATGTTTTAATGGTTCATTAATGCAATCAATGAAACAAATTTTAACCATTTCAAATATTGGTTTACACGATAGAGATTGTTGAAAATTTCGTAGTAAAATTCTTAGTCTGAAGTCATTTAAAATAACATTTCAAATTTTACCCCTGTCCATGAAGTCCAATACGGTAACAATCAAACAATTCAAAGAAATCACAACTGATCACAACATGAATACCTAAACAATCTTTCTCGATTTTGTCTATTCTAACTATTTGGACTAAATTTGGTTTTTAATGTTTATCGACCTTCGCATGAAACCATTTAGACCTACATCAATGGCGAGCGGAGGGGAATCCCAGCTATCACTGTAAATGGGGAAACAGTTTGGTTCACAATACAATAAATCAGTAAGATTCTATGATCACAACAATACTTCGGCATTGTGACCCCTACAATCAATCACGATCCACTATCATCAAAGGGAAAGCCAATATGGTACTCATTCACAGTGAGTGACTCACCAAAAATCAAAAGTAGAGAGATAAGAGTAAACCCTCCAAGATAACAATTAAATGGATTTAGGACTTTCTTTGCTGATTTACATTTACATCACAACAACTAATTGTTCCTAAGGCTATTCTAAAAATCCGTCATCCGTTTATAGATAACCATATAAGTTTTTTTTACTGTCCATCACATTGGGCTCACCAAAACACTTTTTAAATACTTTTTGGCCCATTAGGCCTATTAAACAAAACCAGGCCCAACAAGGCCCACTTATTATGGCCCAATGAGGCCCACCAAACCAAACCCAGACCTCATCAAGATCCAAAAACAAATTCTAGGCTTTGTAAAGTCCATTAACAAACCTGCGCCCAACAGAGGTCCATTAACACTTTATGGGCTCCATAAAGCGCATCAAACAACCCAACCCATTAGGGCCCATGTCCAAACTGAGGCCCATAAGGGAAAACCCTCTTTGCACTCACCAATTGGCGAGGTAGAGGCCAGCCACACAACCTTCTCGGCAATCAAGGGTGTCTGGCAAGGCCCAACAGCATAGGCAAGCTGTGCGTTGCAATGCACCCAGGGTAAGTTGTCCTCGCACTCGGGCATGTCAGGGTAAGCCCTCATGCACAGGGCTCATCTTCACTTCACATGGCATAACATGCAAACAGGCATACCTGTAACACCCCAAAAATTTTGCATTTAATATACGTCAAACTCTATTATTTTAGGTCTCATATCCATTTAAATTTTCGTTAGTATTTAAATTTACTGGAATTTTGCTTTATTATCCATTTTTATTTTTTTCCAAAATTATTTCTTATTTAGTTTTTAGGGAAATGGCAAAAATCAGTGAAAAATGGGCAAAGCGAGAAGCAAAAACATGTAGCTCGCAGCCCGATGTGCGAATAATCCGCGCGAGCAAGCCAACACACATACACTGCGCACAACTGTGCATGCAGTATATGCACACACTACGCGGCATGGTTGTGCACAATGCGTAGCATGGCTGCACCTGCGCGTGCACAATGCACAACATGGCCGCGCACAGCAGGCAACTGCACTGTCATTCGGCCATCGATGGGACGGTTGATTGCCTTGTCCCGTCGGCCATGCTTGGCCATGCCAAGCAGGCCACACTTCCCACCCACCTCTCCCTTTGTCTTCACAAAATTTTCGCCATTTAGCACACATCCAAACTCTCTCTTTTACCTATTTAAAAATCCTATTTCCACTTCCTTTCACACTCCCTCCTCCCTCCCATTTTTAACTTCCCTTGGAATTTCATTTCTTCTTCCACTTTCACTTTCTAGAGAGATACTTTAGAGTGAGAAAGAAAATTTTAGAGAAAGAAATAAACAAGAAAAAAGGAAAAAAGTAGGAGTTTCGCAAGCTTGTTCAAGGAATTTTTGGAAACATTCATTCACTTCTAAAAGATTAAGTCAACTTAGTTTCGGCAAGGGATTCTTTAGTATTTTTATCTACATTTTTAAGTACTCTTTTTAGTTAATTAATTTGTAAAAATTAAAATATTTTTGAAATGAAATCTATGCTTGTTTTGGTGATTTATTCATTGATAAATGTGTTAAAATGATGATTTGGGATACATGTGGGTTTGACCCTTTGTCTTAACTTCGGTAATGACAAAGAAGGTTGTTCTAAGAAGTTCCGACTTTAAAGAATATCCTGAATGGTCAAATTCGAGTATATAAGGCATTTGGCCAAATATGTCAAAGAGCCACGTCGAATTCTGGAAATGAAGCACGAAATATTTATGATTATGTAAAGTATAATATATGATAGTCGTACCATATGACTACGATACATGAATTCCTATTATGATTGTTGCTTGTTTACTTATACAATATTGTTGAACGTGATGATTAATATATAAGTCTCTTCGGTATTTTATCACTGTTTAAACCATGATATATTTTACATGATGGATGAAAACATGATGATTGGAAATTACATGTGGGTTTGGCCCTTTGTTTTACCTTGATAATGTCAAAAAGGGTTATCCTAATAAGCCTTGACTCAAGGGGATGACCCGAAGATCAAGTTCAAGTAAATAGGCCTTCAGGCCGAATATGTGAAATGGGCTTTCGAGCTAGACATGTGAAAAAGGGCCTTCGGGTCAGATATGTTGAGGATTCCTATCGAATTCAAAAATGGTTATATTGAACATGGAACATGCAAATAAAAAAAAATACGTAGTTTGTTGTGAACATGAAATAAATAAATAAAAAGAATGGAAAAATCCAATCCACTATTATCTCTTATGGGCTTTGGTTTCTCCCTCCTCCGAAAAATTTTTAGTGAACCACTCTTTGTGATAATCGGCAATCCCTCTAACGAAAGATGATACGTTTTAGGTACATGTAGGGCCACAATGGCAAAATACAGCTGTAATCATAATATAGATGGAAAGATGAAAATAGTCTAGAAATGGGTCGGTGATTCACAGCGATAGTCGAGGATCCTTTATGTCCTTAGTGAATATATGTTATAACAACTTCGCATAGAGGTGGGTAAAAGACTTAATAAAACCTAGATGCGGTTAAGAATGCTAATGATGATTTGTATTATGGTTCTTATATTTATTAAGTATATTTCTTGGATTAACAGTGCCTCTATGATGATTTGTATAATTGGTTCTTCTATTTATTAAGAAGGCTAATTGTTTGATTGTATGTTTGATATGTTCGGGAGTGCCAAATGTGACGTAATACACTTGCTTAAATGTTGAGTAATGGTGTTCTTAGCCTGGTTATATAACTGTTTCATCGAATTTATTAATAAAGACGGAGTTTTCTTAATGATAAAATGACTTCGTCATGCAACGGTTTTTCAAGATAAGAGGTATATAAAGTACTATTGTATACTTTTTAAATCTTAATTGTGTAGTCTTAAATACTACTTCTCTTACTGAGTTTACATGGAACTCACCCCTAATCCGCGTCCCCTAGATTACGAGAAAGTTGAGGAATTGCTTCCCGAGTCATCCCTTGGAGTTAAACTAGACCCATTCATGGATTTTTAAGAATTTTGTATGACATAATTCGAGTGCAATAGCTATTATGTACTCTGATGGAAAATTATGTAAGGACTCTACTTTTATAGTTAATACTTAGAATTACTAAATTATGGCCTAAATGTAAGTTCTAAATCTTATAGTGTTTCGTAAGGGTTTTCTATTTCTGCTTCAATGTCAATTTTTGTTTTAGCACTCATAACTAAATTTTTACCATTTCAAATATCGATTTACACAATAGAGACTGCTGAAAATTTTATAGTAAAATTTTTACTCTGAATTCATTTGAAATAACATTTCAAATTTTGTCCCTAACCATAAAGCCTATAACAGTAGCAACCAAACGACTCAAAGAAATCACAACTGACCAACACCATGACAATTTAAATAATCTTTTCCATATTTGTCTATTCTAATTATTTGGACTCAATTTGGTTTCACTATTTACCGACCTTCGTGTGAAACCATTTAAACCCATATCAACGGAGAGTAAAGGGAATTCTCAACTAGCATTGTGAATAGAGAAATAGTTTAGTTTACAATACAGTAAATTAGTAAGATTCTATGATCACGACAATATTTCGTCACTGTGACTCCTCCACTCAATCGTGATCCACTATTGCAAGAGGGAATGACATTACAATTCCCATTCACAGGAGTGATTCACCATAAATTAGTAAACTGACAGATAATGGTAACCCTTCCATGATAATGGTTAAATGGATTTAGGACTTTCTTTATTGATTTACGTTTGCATCACAACAACTAATTATTCTTAAGGCTATTCCTAAAATCCGTCATCCATTTACAGATAATCATATAAGTTTTTTTTTATTGTTCGGCCCATTGGGCTCACCAAAACACTTTTCAAATACTCTTTAGCCCATTAGGCCCACTAAACAAAACTAGGCCCAACAAGGCCCATTATACCTGTTATCGACCCATTATGGCCCATAAAACTTATTACAGCCCAATAAGGCTCACCAAACCAAACACGAACCTCATCGACGTCCAGTACTAATTATGGGCTCCATAAAGCCCATAAAACAAACTCGAACCCAATAAAGGCTCATTAACACTTTCTAGGCTCCTTGAAGCTAGCCCATCAAACAACCTACCCCATTAAGGCCCATGTCTAGACCGAGGCCCACGAGGGAAAACCCTCTCTCCACTCACCAACTAGGTCGGATAGAGGCCACATGCACGAGTGTGCCTAGCAATACCGAACAACACAAGTGTGCTACGCGTTGCAGCGCGCCTAAAGTAAGTTGTCCTAGCACTCAAGCATGTCAGGGCAAGCCCTCATGCATAAGGCACATCTTCACTTCGTTCAGCACAGCATGCCATCGAGCATACCCATGGCACTATGTGCCAGCATACGCTTATGCGACACAGCATGCTCGCGCGTGCTTGTGCGACACATCATGTTCGCACGCGCTCTCGCAACACAATATGCTAACGTGTTTGCATTCCCTCACTTAGCACAAAGTGCCATTGTGCGCACTCTCACAGCACGCAGCGCCTGGCAGAGTTACACCCGTGCACGTGACGCTTGGCAAAGTGACATGCGTGCGCACTTGCCATGTGTCAAAGGCTGTCGCGACACTTTGGCCATACCAGGTCAGTCTCGCACGCCATGTGTATCAGAGGTACTCGTGGCACCAAGCACACCGGAGTGACCTGCCCATGTCCGCAGGTGCACACATGGCCTATCACATGGGCAGGGAGAAAACTCTCGCACGTCTTGCGGGTTTTGCCTGCATGTTGTGTCACAAACACAAGATTATCGCAGGAATTGCCCACGTGCAGGGAAAACCATTCTGCAAGTTAAATCCACAAGTTTGTGAGGCTAGTGCCTGCGAATGGGGGAGCCTCTTCGCGTGCGAGCTACGAGGCATGTCTAGGGGATTTTTATCCTGCGATTGGGGGATTTTAAATTCCTACTAGCAGTTTTAGAAATTTTGGGTGATTTTCATGCATTCAAACAATTGTTAAAATTACAAAAACATAAAACAAATCGTTTATAAAACAAGATAAACTGAAAGACTTCAAAAGTTTAGGATTACAAAATGAGAATTGTCACATCTAGTCCATTTTATAAGTGAGTATAAAATTTTATTTTTATTGAATGCATTAAAATAGTTTATAAACATTATTTATGTTGGTTTATTACTGCTAGTTTTATTAAATTATTGGAATTCACTCCTAATCCAATTCCCCAAGATGATTTGGAAGATTTGCCTATGGAGCCTGTTTGGATCCTTTTCATGCGTATTAGGATTTGAGAAGATGTGTTCTTTTGTAAGGGCAAAAATATGGATTTTATTGGCTAACTATGATTGTCTGTAAAAATGTAGATAGTTAGCTATGTTGCCTCATATATAACTTGTATATTGTAAGGGATATATTTTCCGCAGTTATCTACAAAGAAAATTTTAGTTGTTTTTGAATGACGTTGTTGCCCCGTAGGCATCAGGACATCACACCATTTTACTAAGAAAATCAATCTCAATCTTCATATTCCCCTTCTAGAGTAAATCAACTAGTCCCATGTGCTCAATCAATAAATCATCTCCCCCTTTTGAACAAACAAGTATACTAGTGCCAGAGTCATTTCTAAAGTAGTAAACAAAAAGATAATGACATTAATTTATCCAAATAAATATAACCGCAAATTGAAATTTTTGATAAATATAAGCTCATTATAATGTAGTTTAGAAGATTGTAATGAAATTCAGCAAATATTTTGTAGTTCTACATTTGCATAAAGAATTAAAAAAAGGGTCACAAATAAAGCTCTTTTTATAAATTCTCTTGATTCTAATAATAAAATTTTTGAACCACAATAGCGAAACCTCTCATGTACTATAAAAAATATTCAAAATTCTCACTATAATATTTCTTGTTTAAAATTTCCCCTATATATTAAAAAATTAAAAAAAAAACACTCTACCTCTATTAATTTTTGATCACATAGTTTGTGCATGTTAACATAGCATGTGACTTATCAAGTCACACGTACATTCATTTTAAATTTGCTAATGTGGGTACCACATCAACTCTACGTAATCACTAATGTTAGTAGTTTTTAAATGATAATATTAGTACATTGATTTTAATTAATTAATTAAATTAATATATTAATTTCAATTATTATTCTTCTTCTTCTTCACTAAAGAGGATGCAAGAGACTCTGCCTCTGCTTCTTTAATGCTACATAATTCCTCTCCATCTTTCCTCACCAAGCCCCTCAATGGTCTTTATCGAATGGGGAGTGAAGCAAGCTTTTCTAATAAGAGTATTGGAACCTCCAAAATTTTTCTATGACATCCTCGAAGTTCAACATAATTTCTTTCATCAAAGCCCTTTTGCTCAGTAAAGGAAAGTGCTTCTTTGCCTGCTACTTCGACATGACTAGCCAGTTCAACTTTTTTCAATGTTGTTGGAGTCGTCGATTTCTCGAAAAGTTGCCAACGGACCTTTGAGATCTACTCTGACCTAAAAGGGTGGCTCCAATGATGTTCTAGTCATTGTAACAAATGCAGTCATCATTAAGGTTGAGGCCATAGTTCTGTTTGCTCTGTTAGAGCTCGTCATTGTAGATGTGTTTACATAGCATGTCCACAATCTTGGCTTTAGAGTGGGAATTAAGGAAGGCCATCCTAATATCATTGTTGGAAGAGAATTACTTAAAGTTAGTAACTGCTTCGTGGATGGAGAATCTCTAGGAAATGATGTCATAAGCTCTTGTGGCCTTGTCTTCTTCGTTGAACATATCGAGCAGCACACCTTGGTGTTTTTGTACATACAGGCACCCTAGTTCAGTAGCTTGGGACATGATGCCTTCATGCTTAAAAGAGTGAAGGTTCCTAGACTCAATTTTGACACCATTCTTGAAGCCCAAGATGATGTTGGCTCCTCTTCCCATTTGGCAAAGACTCTTGGGAGACTTGATGGGGGGAGACGAAGAGAAATTAAATAGTATTAGAGAGACAGAGACAAATTCACATCTTTTTCAAAGAAAAAGAAGATTAATTGAAATTAAATCATTAATTTAATTAATTAATTAAAATTAATTTAGTAATATTGTTATCTAAAAAATATTAACGTGGGCAATGGTGAGTGCCAACATGGCACCCACGTCACCAAATTTAAAACAAATGCATGTGGCTTAATATGTCACGTGTTATATTAGCATGTATAAATAGCTTGATTAAAAATTAATAAAGAGAAGGGACTTTGTCTCCTTTTCAAAAGTACAAGGAGAATTTTGAAAAAAAAAAATATAGCATATAAAAATTTTGAATATTTTTGTATAATACAAGCGAGATTTTGATATTTTTAAGTAAAAAATTTTTTATCTAAAAGTGGAGTCCATCCTTTCTACTCCAAATGACCTTGTGAAAGTTGTGCTCATGAATGGATTTTGTGAGACTGTAGCCCAAAATCCATAATTTTCAAGGATAAAAATGAATTATACCTTCAAATGGCCTTAGGGGATTCCACTACCTTCACTATACTTGCTTTATTTTTTTATTATTTTTTTCTTAGGTCAGAGAAGAAGATAAGAAGAAAAATGGAACTTTGTAGTGGTGCTTGTGAGACATGCCCTTCTCTTTGAAGATGTAAGTGGTGCATTTACATCTCATAGTGTTTTAACTTCTTGCAAATTCATTTCGTTTCAAATCAATAGATGAATATTACTCTAACTCAAAGCTGTTCAAATTCTCATAAAATTTGCCCATATTCCCTTTCTTTACATTTAGGTATTATATATACTGGCTCTTAAATATATATTTGAAATATATACTATAAATTGTCACATATTACGTAAAACAGACAAATACACTTTTATGTTAATTATATATAGTTATGTTAATTGTAGGTGTGACTACTATCTTAGTTAATATGAGATTCTACAGTAAAGAAAAAAATTTCTTCAACTAAGAATTAAGTATGTTCAAGGAAGGGGGGGACAAAGGTATATGATAAAATTATACCACCAAGTTCAAATAGTTCAATTCGAATGATTTGGTAGATGACCTTAGCAATGCTTCAGTAAGCAAGATATAGTGGCTACTACTTGTTAAAAACATTGTGCATAGGGTGTTAAACTTACTAAATAATGATAGAGCATGACATGAAGTAGTCAAGAACTAGAGTAATAGTGAGAGTATCAACATTTTCTTTGAGGTTGTGACTTATTGGAGCCTGGAGCCGGTCAACTTTACACTACATTCACGACATGTGTTTGGAGGATATCTCTCATATACCAGTATCTAATGAAAAATCAGAATTTTTAACATTTAGTAAATTTAATATAGAGCAAATAGACTGTGATACAAATGGTACAAGGAGTCTTGAGGACATAAGTGACCAACAATGATATTCTAATCACTGTTAGGGAGAAAGAGGAAGTAGATTCATCATATACTGATAGCTATTATATTGACTCATCAAATCCCAATAGGTATTTGGGGAGTAATGAGTACTTAATTTATGATGATGCATGTACTATGCCTAGGCATAGAAGCTCACACGTAAGGTATGACTCATCAACACCATCTGTCCTCTGATAGTCATTTGGCATGTCGTTTGAGGACACAAAGCCTTTCAAGGATGTTTTCATGAAGTATGCTACAAATAAAGAACTACAACTTAAGTTTAAGAAAAATGATAAATAAGAGTATGAGTTGTCTTCTAGCATAACTACCCATGGTTATTGTTCACTAATAGTAATAATAGGGGCAATTCATTGGGGATTAAAACATACATAGTAGAGTAAGCACTTTTAAGAAAAGAAGATCAATATCATATTTTCCTTTCATATAGCGACTGTGTGCAAATTCAAAATCCAAGAATAACAAAATATCTAATTATGGGTTCTTAAGAACTTCTGTACAGAGGAATTAAAGATAGATGTCATAATAGGCAAATGTTAACGAACAAAACTCATAACTCTCAATTAGATTTCTGGTTCTTGCAAGTTCCAATTTGAAAAACTCCATAACTATATGGAGTCAAGATTTACCAATCTTTAGATAACTGTGGCAATTGGGTTCATAATACAAAGGTTAGTGGAAAAGAAAAGTTGGTGTTCAAGAACTTGTATATATGTTTTGATACGTTAAAAATGGATCAAAAAATTTGTTGCAAATTGATTATTAGGCTCGATCCACATTCTCTAAAGACGGAAGTTATTACTTTTTTTTGTTGTCTTAATTTTTTATTTTTTATTTTATTTTTTTTATATTTTAATATTTTATTTCAATTGTTATGTTGGTAGGGAATTATTGAAGAAGTAGATGAGTTACCACCACTTGTCAAGCATAAACATTGTGTTCGACACATCTACTCTAATTAGACAAAGAAGTGGAAATGAAGAGCTAAAAGTACAAATAGGACATTTCAAGACATATAGTAGTGCTCGATAACGTAGCTGAAGGATCAATTAATGATGCAGTTAAGACTAGCCCGAAAGGTAAGTTAAAGCTTTCTTCAATATAGGACAGATGTTACATAGTAGATAACAACTTAGCGAAGACGTCCAATTCATTGATTTTGGAACCTAGATACAAGTCTGTGATTAGTGTGCTTGATGATATTAAGGCAACATATATGATTAAACTACATATAAAGAGAAAGTTGATCGAGAAGTGGGTTACCAACATTTACACCAAAAGTTACAATGAGGCTTTAGAAAGCGAAGGTCGATTCATGCCAATTTCATGGAATGGTAACAAGGGTTTTAAGGTCCAATTAGGAGATGAACAACATATAGTCCATTCCGAGACATGATGTCCTCTTATTCATTGTTGGATTTATCCAGCATCTCTTATACATTATTAAAGGAGAGAGTTGAAAAGCACAATAGTCCTAATAAGTGTGCAAAATTTACAACAACAAATCTATATAGTTAAAACAAATAGATATGCACAAAACACATTACAAAATAATTGATATGATTTAATGGAGAATGGAGTATAACTTTTAAATTTTTTTTTATTATTAAAAAAATATTCCTCCAATTATATCACTTTGAATGAGTTACTGATTTCGAGATCAGACTCAATTAATCTTGTACAAAAATTGATTTTTCTTGTTAAGTTTTTAGTTCTATGATAAACCACACTTGATTTAGAACAAAATTGAATTCTTGACAGTGCTTTTGATTTGATGGCAAACTCAATTAATCTTGAGCATAATTGATATATGGTAAAAGAAAAAATAACTGTCAAAGAAACAGTCAAAAACTTGTTAGTTTTTTATAGTTAGACATTTATGGATTATTTTGAAGAGAGAATCTCAATTCACAGATAATGTTTCAACTTTTTCTAAACTTCAAGAATAAATGTAGAGATTCTTTGACATCCCTAAAAGATTTATAGTAAATTTGAAGAACAATCGAGAAAGCATATTCTTACTTTGGTAAGACAAAGAAGAAAAGTTTGCTCTTGCTCTTGAAAAGAAGCTTTGAGGAAATGGAGGCTCAACAAAGGAAGAGCCATTCTCTCTTGCTTTGAAGACTCTGTTACCCTTCCTATAATCTTCTCTAAAATATATCTTTAAAGATTTTGGGAGAAAATCTCTACCTATAGATGGTAGCCAGATGGCTACAACTTTTTGAACACGCTAGAAGTGTCGCAACATATCCATTTTTAGTGGGCTGCACCAAGAAAACTTTCTGCTAGACCCTTTTTTCAAACTAATCAAGGCCACAACATTAAATTTATTGAGTTTTTCATTACACCATGAACCCAAATCAAGAAATGTTAGTCAATAATGCAATGTTAAAATTTTCATATAAGGATTTTCTCTCTATCTTTTGCGACTGTACCCAACCAACTAAGACCACCATTTCTTCTTTTTCTTCTCTCCTATTCTTTTCACCAAACATAAACAAAAGTGTTAACGCTTTAAATGTTTTTTGGGTCGGTCGAAAGGCTGACCGAGCTCTTATCCTCTCCCCATACTGTCTCCAACAAATGCCAAAAGATTTGTACTTATTAAGAGAAAATTCTTCCATATTGTCTGTGAAGGAAATAACCTAAACAAACTGAGAATCAACAAGAATGGAAGACAGCAACAGATTATCCATTGCGCTCAACGAAAAAGAAGTCGATTTGATAGTTGAATGTATGAGCGATTTTTTACTGGAACAACGGCGAAAAAACCTGGGGAAGAAACATAAAATGTCATAATCGGCATTTCTTTATAGCAATGGTCTGGAACAAAAGAGGCCGAAATCTTGTCCTCTCAGAAGAAAATGAAAAATCAATTAAGAGAATCTTCTTTCCTGATGGTTTTGAGGCGAGGAGTTGGTGGAAAATCATGAAAGCTATTTTCGAGCTTACCGACTCTCCCCTGCAAAACCCTTTCACAACGACCACAAACGCTAAAAAGCCTCCTTGTTTCCAGCAACTACCAGTAGATGCAACTCAGATTTCTTTATGCTGTCCTACTTGCAAAAGCAGTTTCAGCGTCCTTTTTACAATGGTTGACAAGAAATCATATGCAAAACTGTTGAAAACCACTACGCTCTGTCCTGGTCGGGCGAAAGAGAAAGTACCCGACCTGTATCTAAAAAACCCAATTTTTGAAATTTAAATCATAAACCACTCAGGTGAGAATGCTTCCAAAACAATTCCGACCCAAACTATAGTCTAAAAGCCCAAATACTCATCAACTTCATACAGGAAAGCAAATAATCCAAGGTCCAAATACACCTGGGCGGAGAAAGAAAAATGGTACAATCAAGCGGGCCCAAGCAGAGTCCCAAACAAGAAGAGCAGCCCAATCAAGAAAGCACTGAAGATAAACTAGGTATGGAAAAAAAAGAAAAAACTCACAAACTCAAACCTCAACACATGTCCAAACCTACTGGAAGAAAATCAAGCAACCCAGAACCTTAAACAGACACCTTCACGTTATTCATTTGAGTTTCAAAAAGGAATCGGGAGGCCCGAATGTGATCTTGCCTCGACCATCTCTCTCAAACAGATGGCAAGATGAAATATCATCAATCCCTAACCCAGGTATGAATTTAGATGAAGTTTCTCAATCAGGATTGATGATACATGCACAAGAACTTAATATGGGGATGGAAATGGTGATACATGCTCAAGAACAAGCATCAATCAGAGAAAAAAAATTTCAGAATGATAAAATCAGGCACATTGAAAAAATTACAACCTCTCTTCCAAGCTTTTAAATGACAACAAAAGATACGACCCTATACTATTTTCTGAGTGAATTGCATATAATATTCTATGCATCAGTGAAGAGTTAAGTACTTTTTTCTTTGGTTATGAATTGAAAACACGGAACCTATTTTTTGACTTACAAAAGAAATAGAATGAAGAAATTCTGAGTCTCTCCTACTGCAATCAGGAAAGAAGAAAAAAAATGAAAATGTGCCAAGAGAATTAAAGAGACTCCATTCCTCCATAAACTATGATGGACACAGTAAGAAGATGAGGGGATTAGGTGATGAAACCAAAATTACCAAATGATATAAAAAATCCTATCTTAGAATGTTACAGGTCTAAATGACCAAAGAAAGAGAAGTATCATTAAAAGCTGTCTTAACATATGGAAACCTTCCATTGCGTGCCTCCAAGAAACAAAAATGGAAACGATCATTGAGAAAATAATTAAAAGCATTTGGCAAATGGACGAGGTGGGCTAGCAATTTCTCCTTGCCAAAGGGTCTGCTGGTGGGATCTTAATTATGTGGAGAAACGCTCTATACCACAACTTCCTTCCAGGTGAGACCACTCTGTCATGTGTTTTTTCCAACTTATATAATAGAATCCCTTGGTATTTTTCTGGTGTATTCTGTAGTGGTAACAATGATGAAAGGACAAAGCTTGGTGAAGAATTATTTACTATCAAAAACTTATGGGGCAATAGGGGTGTTGTTGGAGATGATTTCAATATAATTTTAAAAAGTTCTGAAAAGGCGGACAAAACTATGTCTTCACAATCTGATATAGAGGAATTCCAAAAGTTGATTGATAATTTGGACCTCAATAATCTTCCTTTAAAAGGGTGTCGGTGGACTTAGAGCAATCAAAAAGAACATCCATCTTATTCAAGAATTGACATATTTCTGATTTCATCCGACTTGCTTCTTAAACTAGTTGGGATCAATCAAAATGTGCTCTCTAGATCCACTTCAAATCATTTTCCAATCATGCTCTCCTCTGACAGAATTAAATGGGGTCCCATTCCATTCAGACTTGATAATAAACAGCTGGGTAATGACAGCTTCAAATCTCTAGTGATAAATGTCTTGACACATACTCATATTTCTGGCACCATTAGCTTCAGGATTGCTCAAAAATTAAAAAGACTTAAAATGGAAATCAAAAGTTAGACGAAAAATGCAAGCAGAATGAAAGAGAAAAACATCAACGACATCCTATCAGAGATTGATTTCCCTAACAGAAAAGAGGAAAATGTTTCTTTGTCTATAACTTACACGAATAGAAGGATTTCCTTGAAAACTGATTTGGCACAAAAACTACATTTAGAAGCAATTTCTTGGAAACATAAATCAAGAGAGAAATGGCTTAGAGACAGGGACAAGGATTCTAAATATTTTTATATGTTAGCTAACCACAGAAGAAGAGTAAATTTTGTTGACAAAAATTGTTTTGTAAAGAATATAACTAGAGACTCAATCTTGATAATCTCCCATTCAACAGTTTAATTAATAGTAAAAGAGATCAGCTTGAAGAAAAATTCACTGAAGAGGAAATCTTGGGCTGCCTTAAGGAATGTGATGGGTACAAAGCCCCAGGTCTGAATGGTTTCAACATCAAGTTCCTTCAATCTTTTTGGGATATCATCAAATGTGACATATTAGAGCTATTCAATGATTTCCACAGCCACAACACCTTTGTAAAATCACTCAACTCCACTTTTTTTGTCATGATCCCCAAAAGAGCTCAAAATCACTCAACTCCACTTTTTTTGTCATGGTCCCCAAAAGAGCTCAGCCAAAGAACTACAATGATTTCCGTCCTATAAGTCTCATTGGGTGTATTTTCAAATCATTATCCAAAACACTAGCAAAAAGATCGTTAAATGTATTAAAAAACATTATTGAAAACTGTTAACACGCATTCATTCTTGGGAGACAGATTGCTAATGTCATTTTAATTAGTAATGAAACAGTTGAGGAAGCCATTAGACACAACAAGGAATGAATTTTGTGTAAACTTGACATAAAAAAGGCGTTTGATCACGTTAACTGGAATTTCTTGGATTATATGCTTTTGAAACTTAGTTTTGGACCCAAATGGAGAATCTGGATAAAAACATGTGTTTCTACTACTAGTTTTGTTGTGATCGTCAACGGCGGCGAGCCCTCCACTTTTTTCAATACCTCTATAGACCTACAACAAGAGGATCTCCTTTCTCCACTCTTATTCATTATTGTGATAGAGGCGCTAAATCAATTTATTGAGAAAGCAAAATCACTGAACTTGATTAAAAGGCCTATTGTAGGCTGTCTCCGGTTTAAATATAAATCTCCAAAAATCTGATATGGTTTTATTGGGAAACAGCTCTAGAAATAAAGATTTCAATATGGTTTTGGGCTGCAAGCAAACATAGTCACCTATCACTTACCATGGGGTTCCTCTTGGCACCAAGCACAATGACAGTAATTACTGAGAACCTGTGAACGATTTGTTCAATAACAGATTATCTACCTAAAAGAAAAAAATTCTATCAAAAGGAGGTAGATTGATCTTGATTAAAAGCACACTCTTCAATCTTCAGATTTACTTTTTATTGGTGCTTAACATAATAAATAAGGTGGAAAAAAAAACTAGAGCAGATCTAATGTAACTTTCTTTGGGGTAATAGTGAAAATTGTAAGAAATACCACTTAGTGAATTGGTTGGAGATCAAAAAACCCTTAAAAGAAAGAGGCTTGGGACTAAGATCAATAGTCAAACTAAACAAGGCACATCTTGATAAATGAATTTGGAGATATTAGAATGAAAATAACAGTTTCTGAAAAATGATGATAGACTCAAAATGATATAATGGCAATCCACAAAATCTCTCTTATATTAAAAACAGCAACTATGGTTACAGTTTATGGAAGAACATCATCACACTAAATAATACAATATTTCAATGCTCAAAATGGAATATTGGTAATGGGCTCAAGGTCCGTTTCTGGGAAGATTTTTGGTGCGGTTTAAAAAAATTAAAAGATAAATATCCTCTTATCTACCGGATTACTAAAAACAAAGCTGCTACAGTGAATGATATTGTCGGTTCAGTCATTCCTACCTCTTAGAGTGTCTCAGTGATGAGAAACCTTCAAGATTGGGAACTAAAAGATTATCAATCCTTACTTCGCTTATTTGCAAATACACAGCTACAAAATCAAAACGATAAACTGTATTGGAAATTAAAAAAGAATGGTCTCTTCAGTGTCAGTTCTTTCTACTCTTTTCTGGTCAATCATAACTCTAACGAAAAATATCATTTCCCCTCAAAAGTCAATTGAAAATCGAGTACCTCTCCAAGAATTGTTTTTTTTTTCCCTAGGAAGCTGTAAAGGGAAAATTCTGACAATTGACAATTTGATGAAAAGAGGACATACTAATGTCAACAGGTGTTTCTTATGTAAGAGATCTCTTGAATCATGAAATCATCTACTCTTGAAATGTCAAACATCTCACAAATTCTAGAGCATGATACTCGGGCTCCTGAGGATCTCTTAGGTAAGGGCAAATTCTGTTTATTCCGAACTTCTAGCATGGGAAGGTCTGAGAAGTAACAAAGTACTTAAATTAATCCCTCTTACCATTTTCTGGATTATTTAGAAGGAGAAAAACAATAGGGCCTTTGAGAGGATTGAACAAGATTTTAATAGCATCAAAAATAAATGGTTTCATTATTTTCGCTCTACTATTTTAGGGTATAATTTATAATATTTTGAAAATCTTGATTCTATTGTTAATTGATATGTAATTTTTTTGTAAATGGGTGGTGCTCCCTTAGCACCTCACATAAATACATCTTATCTTCTTTTATTTAAAAAAAAAACTACTAGCGCTACTAAATATAAGTTACGTGAATTGAATCTAAGAACCTCAAAAATAAGGTATCAAACTCTACTACAGGCTAAACAAACTAAGTATTGAAGTAATAAAGTTTGACTTGAAGAAAGTATTTTTATAAATTAATCATATAACCATTAACTTAATAAGGAGATAACATTCTCTAGCAAGTCTAACCCCTTAACTTTAATCTCATGTCCAGGTATGAGCTCTTACACTTGTTTCTATAACCCAAAACCTCATTACTCGCCATCGCAACTAAAGTCGCTTTAAGGAAAATACTCACTCCACCTTTAGGTGAAAATCCTATTAGCAATACATGAATGGAAAAAGTGAACAAAAAAAAGTGGAATATGGAGTAAGAATGGGAGGATAATGCTAAAGCCAAATTGGCAACAGATATATTTCATGACTGTCAACTAACTCTTCGAAACAGAAGAGCAACAAAGAACATTCTGTGCAACAAGATGATACCAGAATTGACAGCTAAAATCTCAATTTACCAAGTATTGATTCTTGCAGCCAAAATTTTATAATTTGAAAGTGGCTACTTGCTAAATTGGCAACTCTAGTAATAAGGTAATTCATGACTAACTGAAATCAGATCAGCTATATGTTTGGAACAAATGAATTCGACTAAATATATATGCAGATAGAGATAAAGAGAGAGAAAGAGAGAGAGAGAGAGGGAGAGAAAGACATACATACATTCATTTGCATATTAGCTTTCTGTGTAATTCATTTCTGCCAGATGTACTTTAGAGCTTTATTTCTGCCACCTAATGAAGGAGTAATTGATAATGTGATTGGACTCCTGACCAACTAACAGCTTTTATAGAGATCTATAAGAGAACCTGCCCAACTTTGAGGATTGAGCTCTATCAGTGCATCCTATCCAGTTTAAATATGCCAAACCAAATCAAGATTTGAACCTTGCACCACACAATGGTAACAAAATCCAACTGCTCGAGACCATTTCTTTAGCCCAAGTTAAGCACAGTTAAACCCAACTGCCAGAAAATCATTTCTAATCTAATGGTTGGTTGTTGCCTTCCCCACAAAGGAAGGTCAGTTTTTACACCTGCTATCAGCAGGAAATTACGTCCACCACCCAAAAATGTCAGCAATAGTTTCAAATAAAACCAAACATCCCGAAGAATTGACAACACTATGTTTACTCCATGATCCAACATGTTCTTTAGTTAAACAAGGGCCAAAGAGGCTGAAAAAATGTCAATTTATACTGCTACTTCACAATTTGCACAACAATTTCAAAGGGCATGACGACAATAAAACTATAAAGGACTGATAAGACTAGTATCATAATTTGAGGCCATAAGTAAATATGGCAGCCCAATATACACTACTTGTGCACACGCATACCAGAAGAAGGCTCACCCAACCATAGTGCGTTTTCGACCCCGTTGACGTACTGTAAAATCATCGTAAATCAATAAGAACAAGGAACCCTAATGATACTGGCTTTAAAGAAACACAACCAGTAGAAAGGAAGTTTGTACCTTGAGCTAGCTTGTTCAATGTGGATGACCACTGCTTTGAGGACTTCCTGTATCCAGCAAGTATTCTATCCATCTATGCATGAATGCAGAAACATGTGGTGACACAAATTTCTATCTACTTTTACCCACAGAAAAAGTATGCCAATGAAAATATATATGATTGACTTCCAGCCACTCTTTCCTTTCCATGAATTAACCCCCTTAAGAAAATTCCTTAATCAACTCCAATATTTTATATTTTCAAATTTTATAAGAACATCATAAAACTTCAAAAACCGTATGTTCATATCCGGTTAACCACTAAACCCCTCTCCCCCAGAAAAAAAAGGAAATAGGATCATAATTCTAACCAGGAATATCTTTTCAACAAAAAAAGGCTTTAAATGGAGGTGAATTCAATGTGCAAGTCTTACCACATTCCCACATGATGAATGCATTGACAGCAGGGCTCGCTCAAGGACATATAAGTCAACAGCTTTGTCTTCTGGAAGGGTCGACGTGAAGCTCAGACCAAAATCTATTAGTACCTAGCATAGGATATATGCAATTGAAAAGAAGCTCTAGAAAAAGTGGGAAAAAATAAAAAAATGAAAAATAAAAAAATTGTTTGGGGAAACATTATAAAAAGGATAAAGATGCTAATGTGAAATATCGACAGGTTAGAAAGAACAAGTTTCTGTATCCACACTACGTCCAAAATAATTATGTTACTGTTACTTGTATTTGTTCTCACACAATCTGAGAAATTTTACAACTTTAACAACTAGCGGAGTTCTTGTGTTTTTATCATGTTCTTCAGCTCTCATTTACTCTTGCTGTTGAGGTGTTGAATTTTGCTTTCCTCTTGGGTTTTCATTTGGGACTAATTTTACCAAAACCTATAATATGTAAGATCTACTAAACTCAATATTCTTGTATCCTTGTTCTAATTCTGCATCTGATGCATAACACAATCACCTCCGTTTCTTATTGAGGAAACATGCATAACTCACCAAATTATTGGAATCACTCCTGATCAACATGTTTGATGTGGTCAAGTCGCCATGGATTAAACCACCATCATGTAGCTTGGCAATTGCAACACCAATTTGTGTAGCTATATCCTCCAAGTGTTCTGCGTTAATACCAGTAATCCCGAATTCAAGAAATACATCTTTAACAGAGGGACCCTCAACGTACTCAAATGTCAATGTATGCAGCACAGGGTCCACAGCATAGAGCACAGGGGTACAAACCCCAAGCCGCCTTGCCTTTGTCATACACCTAGCCTCCTAGTCCATTAGGCCAGATGCAAAATAAGCCAGACAATTGAATAAAGCATAAATTCTTTAATTGATGGTTGTTTGGATGGACTTTATTCCTTTGTCGAACTTTCTTAAAGCACATTTTGGTTTTGCAAAGCAAGTCCTTAGGTAAACCCAATCGGGAAAAAAAAAAGAAGGAAAGAAAAAGTACTACAGACACACCTATACAAATCAGATCCTTCAACTAACTATTTTTCATTTCTCATTTCACTAAATCCAATTTGAAGCTTTAGTTTTACGAACACTTGCTTATTAATACAAAAACCAAAACAAAAAGTCAAGTACTAAAGGACTTTTTTTAGCTTCAAAACCACAAGCTTGAAGCAAGTTGGAACTAAAAGCTTTATCAATTAATGAAGCAAAAGACAAAAAAAAGTCCATCCAATCACCCTCATTTAGAGAGGATTAATAAGAGCCCTTGGGGAAAAAAAAGGGAGAGAGAGAAAAGAACTAACCGCATTTAAGCGCTTGAGTGTAAGCTTTGAATCCAAAGATGGATGCCTGTATTTCTTTGAGAACCGTTCCTTGACAATGGACTTCCTTCCCACAAAATGAGACTCAAAAACTCTCTGAAAGGAGATAATAACATAGATATAACTCTACAAACTAAAAGAAATAAAATATGAATATGAAGACTTCTAGTTCGCATGAACATATAGGAAACTGAAGAGACAAGGTCCAACAATCACCAAGAGCATGTGCACAGGCCCTATCTTCCAGTTTCCTAACAGGTTGTCAATACTTGAATGTAGAAAAGATAACTCAACTTACAGCTTCAGCTCCTTGCTTGATCAGAATGAGAGAGCCATTTTCACCATCAGCCTTTACCCCCATAATGTAAAAAACTTGGTAACTCAGAAATTATTCCAAATAAATTATCAATTGCCTGTGTAGATTTTACATGAAATGCAAATCAAAATTAGGAAAAATCTGTCAATACTACCAATTTTTTTAGTCATTGTAAAATACAAAATAGTCAAAGATTCCAAGCAGCAATCAGTTAAAGGAAATACAAGGTGAGATTTTACTGGAGAAAATGAACTAACAAGCATATCAAATCGTGAATTCAAGGGTTCGAAGCCTAACAAAATAAATTAAAAAGACTTTACAAGAAAAAATATTTTTTTAAAATAAAAGAATATTCGAATTAAAAAATAGCAAGGGAGTACCGCCCATATACAAAAGGATGTTCCATGTCAATTAGCATATCAACAACCGCTTCAATATCTTCTAGAGATAGTAAATTGAGACCCAAGAGTGAGACGTCAAAATAGTATAACCACCCATATCTAATATTTATAAGAGTATTTTCAATGCCCTCAAAAGCACAGTTATTCTTCTCTTTCCACAAAATTCAAAAAATAGTGAGGGGGATAAAGCAAGTAGCTTTGTTGTAAGAAAGTAGACCTTCCCATGCCAAAAGTTCTTTAGCCCGCCATTACCTAGTTAATACCCATCAACCTGTAAATCATATAATATAAATCTATAGAGAAGGGGCACCATAACAGAATATGGTTGCAGCTTTCAGCATTGCATTTGCAGAGGAAACACCAGTTGACCAAGGTTCTGCCTCTTTTCATCAAATTATCCAAAGTCAAAATTTTTTCCTTAGCCGCTTCCCATGAAAAGAAAGCAATCCTAGGGAGAGCCATTGTTTTCCATATAACTTTAAATGGAAATGATAATTGCTGATCAGAATTGTTCCGATCCCAAAAACCAACAATCTTTTTATAGAAAAAATTGATGGAAAACTTGTTATTTTTACTCAATTTCCAGATGAGGGTGTCTGGAGTGTCTCAAATGAACACTGACCATCATAGAGAGAAAATTCTCAAATTCCTCCAGTTCCCGATCATTTAAGTTCCTGCTAACTGCAACACAGGAGTGATCCGAACTGTCAAAGGCCTCAGAAACCAACAAATTTTTCTGTTGTGCCATAGCATAGATGGCGGGGAAAACAGATTTAAGGTTTCTTTCTTCACACCAAGAATCATGCCAAAAATTAATCTTGGTACCCCGACCAACCTACAAATGGATGTTTGCAATCAGCTCATTAACATTGGCAAGTATGTCTTTCCAAGCACTAGTACCATGAGGTCTTTTAGAAAAGACGAATCTGCCATCATTGTCTTTCTTCATCCATTTAATCTCTATAACTTTCCTCCAAAGGCTGTTATTCTCATTTAAATATCTCCAAATCCATTTTCCATGGAAAACTTTATTGATGTTAGCAATAGATCTTATGCCAAGACCTCCCAATTTCATTGGCAATTGAACTTCTTCCCATTTAAAGACGATACACTCTTTATAAGAGTTAACCTACCACCCCACAAAAATCTGTTCTGAATAGCTTCCAATCGCTTGGCAACTCTGCTAGGGATGGACAGCACTGAAAGGGAGTATATGGGAAGGCTGGATAGTGTGTTCTTTATAAGAGTTAACCTACCACCTTTGGACAGGAAACCTCTCTTCTAGTTTGCCAATCTATTATCCACAAGATCAATGACAGAATCCCACCCTTTGTGATCTTTATACTTGAGGCCCAGGGGAAAACCTAAGTATTTTATAGGGAATTTTTTCTCCTGACAGCCCAAAACAGTGGCAAAATGGTCACCATCCACCTCAGAACCAATACTCACCAGTTCAGTCTTGTTTATACTAATTTTGAGCCCAGAAGCAGCTTGAAAGCAAAAAATGATGCATCTTAGATGAAGAAAATAATCAAGTTTAGGTTTGCAGAAAATCAGTGAGTCATCAGCAAAAAAGAGAAGAGATATTTCAATTTTTCTGTCCCCACAACCCAAAGTGATGTCTTTAATCATCCTTAGTTCGGTAGCTCTCTTAAGCAGCTTACTAAAAGTCTCCATGACAATAATAAAGAGTAAAGGAGAGAGAGGATCACCTTGTCGAATACCTCTAGAAAAATGGAAAAAGGAGGAGGGACCACCGTTCACCATAACAGCAAAGGTAGAAGTTGAAATACAAGTTCTTATCCATTTCCTCCATTTGACACTGAACCCAAATCTATTAAGCATATAATCAATGAATTCCCAGTTGACATGGTCAAAAACCTTCTCCATATCAAGTTTACAAAGCAGCCCGGGTCTCTTATTAACAATCAATTTATCCACTATCTCATTGTCAATCATAAAGGCATCATTAATTTGTTTGCCCTTTACAAAAGCGTGCTGATTTTCTCCGATGATTAAATGCAGAACATTAGATAACCTTCAGGATAATAAGTTAGAAATTAATTTATACAAACTACTTATCAGACTTATAGGCCGGAAATCCTTGAAACTATCAGCTCCCTCTTTCTTTTGGAATGAGTATAATAAATGTAAAGTTTAGGAATTTAACAAACTTATCAGCACGATAGAATTCTCTGAAAAGATCAAGAACCTCATCTTTCATGATATGCCAGAAGGTCTGGAAAAATCTGAGATTGAAGCCATCTGGTCCAGTGAATTTATCTCCATCACAGCTTTTAAGTGCAGCAATAATTTCATCCTCAAAAAAATCTTGTTCGAGTATTTCTCTGCTGGCAGTGTCAAGGGTGTCTAAGTGCAAGTTATTCAACTTTGGTCTGATTAGAAATTCCTCAGTATAAAGCTATTGGAAATAATCGTTGGCAGCTTCTCTCAACTTCTCATTTCCGAATATCACCTCCCCTTCATACTTAATTTCTTCAACATAATTATTTCTTCTTCTGTGATTAGCAAGACAGTGAAAAAATCTTGTATTCTTATCACCTTCTTTAAACCATTTTTCTCTTAATTTTTGCTTCCAAGAGATGGCTTCTAGTTGAAGTTTTTCGGCCAGCTCATTTCTCAACTGGTTCCTTTTGTCAAAATCAAAATTATTTAGCCCAAAACACCTTCTTGTTGCTCTAACAAGTTTAGTTCATTCAGCATGTCATTGATCACCATTTCATCTTCAATTCCCACCTCTTTAGTCCATTGTTTATTAGCATTTTTCAGAGACTTGAGTTTAAAAGCCAACCTGTAACTCGCCGTTCCCTCAACCCGGCCGCAGTTCCAAAAATTCTTGACCATATCTTTAAAGTTGCTTATCCGAAGCCACTTGTTATCAATCCAAAAAGGGATAGGGCCCCGGAGGATACCATCATCAAATAAAGAGATAGGAAAGTGGTCTGAAACCGGTCTAGGAAGAACCTTTTGAGATAAACCAAGGAGTAGTAGAAGAAGATAGGGATCAACAAGGAAGCGGTCAATCCTGAAGAAACTATGAGATTTTCGTTGATTGCTCCAAGTCCAAGACCACCCACCAGCATCATATCAGAAAGATTGAGGACTTCCAAGTTGTCGCAGAATTCATCCGCAGAAGCACCATTGAAAAAATCACTGTACCGTTCATTTCTATTGAGAACCATATTGAAATCACCGTCAACCACACCCACATAATCCCAACGGCACCGGCAATCAAACAATTCCTTTCAAAAAATATCTCTTTCTTTTTTGTTGCCCCTACAATAAACCCCGGCAAAGTACTATTCACTGTCATGCGAACCAGAGGCAAAAAGGTAAGAGATAGTGGTTCTGCTAATAAAATGATTTTTGCAGACCATAATTTCCTAATTCCACATTAACAAAATGCCTCCAGCAGTGCCCGAAGCCTGAAGGTGAACCCACCCAATGTCTTTAATGCCCCAAATGCTCTTAACTAGCGAATCATTCATGTTCTCCATTTTAGTTTCCTAAAGAGAAACAATATTCGAGTTCCACCGATTAAGACACCCTTTTATTACACTCTTTTTTTTTACTATCATTTAATCCCCACACATTCCATGAAATGATTTTACCTGTTATTTGCAACATTTTGTTTGTCCCCCAAATCCAGCTTCTTCTTACATCTGCCGTTGTAATTAATTGATGAATACAGACGCCTCAGTTCTCTTAAGCCAGCTTCCTTTTTCTTCTTTGCAATATTGAGAATTTCATCGTTCAACCTTCCTTCATTCAATCTCTTTTCAAGTTTTGAGAATAGGAAAAATGCATGTTGTTCCAAACCCTGCAAGGAGATCCCGAGTTCCACACTAATTTGTTGAATGTTCTTGACAACCCACTCCGAGTACATTTGTTTCAAAACCCATTTGGGGTGTTCAACATTAATAGCTCTTGCGCTGTAATCCAGACCTGTCTCAGATATAATAGTAATTTCAAGACCGATGGAAGAGGGAATCATACCTTCTGAAGGTGCTTTCTGTTCCTCCTCTAAGGACATTATTTCAGTCGGTAACTCTTCCAGAACAGGGGAATCATAATCCAAAGAAACATTCTGAAGGGAGGGAGAGTCGAAGTCGTCTGGTTCTCTGACACCCACTTTATCAATTTGATCATCGGTCTTAGGGCAAACTGAACGAGCAGCATCTTGTTCGTCTTTCATTTTGTCCTTCTCTTTATATTCCAAACTTTCATTCCCTTTAAGAAGATAAGAGCAGCTCACATCATCATTCCTCCCGTCTAAGCCTAGTTTAGGAAGCTTTTTTGGAGATATCTTCTTTTTGGGCTTCCACAATCATAAAACTTTACAACTTCTTTTTTTCCTACTTTCCTTGTATGGGCTAGAGTTCGCAATCCATTTCTCTTTTTCTTCTCTAGTAAATTTGGGCTTCCAAGAGGGTGCAGAGCTTGAACCTTCACCATTGGGCTTTGAGGAATGATTTCCCGCCTTTGTGCCCTTTTGATTTTCAAATTTAGTCAACCAGGTGTCAACTGGATCAGGTAATGTCTTCTCCATCCGACCACAGAAGGGCTTCTCCACCTAAACGATTTCTGCAAAGGATTTTGTTTTGCTTGTCATTAGTTCGATGCAGAAATCTTGTAAACAATGAGAACAGCATATCACAGATGTACTCTTCGGTAAGAAGCCTAACTTAGGGGGATTTGAAGCAATCAAGTTTGATCCACATTTTTCCGGATGAACCAGTGGGGTGTCGGTTAGTTCAAACACAACTTTCATAAAACGCCACCATCCCCCCGCCTGATACCCTTCTGGGATGAACACTCCTTTTGGTGAGTGACACATTTTTTTGCAAGTTTTTCGGCGAAGCATCAAGTGTAGGGCTGGTTGTAACTCTATGGTGCCTCTGGTATAGTATATGCCAAACATTGCACAGCTAGTGTTAGCGTTTGGTCTTCAAAATTCGTTTTCAGATGGTTTTAGGATACATTTTATTACAGGATTTAAGATTTTCTTTTGTTTCTTTACTTAAAGAGCTTTCAGCTCTTATACCAATTGATCTTGTATCAGTTAGAGCTAATTTCCTACTTACTGGGATGATTTTGAAGGTTGCTGGATATGAAATCAAGAATTGGGACAGAAAATAGAAAAAATAACTTGGAGTCACACCCAGAATCCCCTAAGGATCATATCTAAGATAGATTCTTAAACATCACACTCTAAGACGTGGTTGCATCAGACAACCAAGGTGTTGAAATAACTCCTGTGATAATTTATTAACTAATGGCTTGATCTCAATGTTGAGATCAGCAAATGTTGAGATCAGCAAAGGTATTAATAATACTTGAATGAGAAATTCTAATCTAACTACAATCACAGGATTTAGTAGAAAGCTACAAAAAATCCTAAAGCTAATAAAGACTTAATGTTTTCCACACTCTTAAAGTAACTTTTAGATTAGCTAGCAATGCAATTCTTTATCTATTTAGAATTTCTAAGTCAAACCTATTCACAATCAGTTGTTTTTTTTCCTTCTTTTCTTTTGGATATTGTTATGCTTCAAACCCTTTAATTCATAATGTAATTCCAACTCAAAACCATGAAACTAATCTTCTACATCAAAAAAGCAAAACCCATTTAACCAGCATATAACACGCCAAAAGAACAAAAATACCAACTTAATAACTAAACGAAATTGAGTCTTACATTTACCATATCCAGAATCTTCAAAAAATAAGAACAAAGTTAAATCAAACTCTTGCCAACAACGACAGAAGTTAAATAATGTGCTAGATTCCAAAAGCATAATCCAGAAGTAATCAAAAACCAACACAAACCCATTAAACCTGAGGAAAGCAACACATTCAAGCCCTTAACTGAGATGTCTCAACACAACAAATAAATTTAAAAAAAAAAATCTTAAAAACCTGCTTCGGTTTTCAAGTCCAAATACCAACAGGTTTGTGATAAATGCAAAGCATTTTTAACATATCAAGCTTCTCATTGGAAATACAACCTTCAGATTCTGTATAGTCTAAGAAAACATGCTTAGAGAACACTATGGTATTCCACGAAACAACTTAGGAAACTACTATGATTTTTTAAAAACACCATACTGGTTTTGTATGTAGATTTCAAAATCGAAGCACTTTAACTGCATGCCTAAACTTTTCTCCAAACTATTTCCAGAGTTGCTTCCTTGTATAAATGGATCAATGGAAAGTTTATGCTCAAAAGAGACCCAAATGCTTTCAAGCCAAACTAACCTAAGCCAATCGCATTAATAAACACCTTAGCTTTAATCCAAATGGTATACAATCAATCAAGCAAATGTATCAGAAAAAATCATATCTTGAGACCCACTCATCAACTGTGTGCAGTAACGACTAGTAAAATTAAATCAAAATAACAGCCCCAGATCCCTCCTTTGAGAACCGTAGATCAACCTAAGAATCTAATTGAATCCAAGAATATTTTTGAGATGGCTGAAAGAAGGCTTAACCAAGTAGAGCGCTTTTAATTAATAACAGCTTCAGATTCTTATTTCAAAATTATTTTTTGTATAAGAATAATTGCAAACAATAATTAGTTAATTTTACGAAATTATATTTACTATAACTATTCTATCACTTAATTTGTTAATTTTGAAATGATATAAAAAACTAATCGAATAAACAAATTAAATAATAATAATAAAATCTAAAATTAGGCTATCTTGTTAAAGTTCGCATTAAGAACTAATAATCACTACACCTTGTATATTACAGCAAAAATTGGTGCAAAGCACGGAATGAAAAATCTACACCCTCGGAATAAGAATGAAAATCAAGAGTTCAAAGAGAGCATTACCTGCGGGGATCCAAATCAGTAGAGAGCATCTGAACAGAGGAGGTGCCGGGACCGAGAGAGCTCCTCGCAAGTGCTTGGAAACGGACTGTGGCTTATCTCCTTCGAGTAACAGCAAATAAGGAAGACGGCAAATCGCGCTTAGAACTTAGAAGAACCAATCAACGGAAACTGAAAGCAGGAAGTCGCGTTAGTATATAAAGGCGGCGCGGGAAATGGAGCGTGAGGTTGAACGTGTGCAACCATGATGGAAGCAGAAGCAGCTAGCAGAGCAGATATTCAAGGGCTCTCGGAGGTTAAAAAAAATCCAAAAATGATATATTACTTTAGAAATAGAGTCGGGTCGGGTCGAGTCGAGTCGAACTTTTCCTTCGGGTTTATCGGGTCGGTAACTACGGTTAGGGTCAAAGTTTTTATTCCTGTCGGGTCGGGTCAAACTTTTCGTCCGAGAGGGGTCGAGTCCAAATTTTTAAGACATCCTGATCCAATTGCTGGGTGCCCTAATAAGAGGAAGAAGAAAGAAGAATGTTTCCCTCCAAAATGGAGCCGCACATGAAGTTGCTGGCATTCGATTTCACCTCCCTCACGCAAACCCGTTCACACTCCAAGTCATTCACCCGCAAAGGAATCCCCATCTCGCGTGTGGAGAGCCTCGGCACCGTGGTCTCGCGGGATTTGAAACCCAGCCGATTCCTCAAATTCAAACTCGACGACGGCACCGGTTGCATCGCTTGCATCCTCTGGCTGAACCAGCTTTCGTCAAACCAGAACCCGTCAACAGTTCGACTGATTGCACAGGTGGCTAACCATTTGGCCGAGGAGATCAAAATGGGGAGAGTGGCTAGAGTTCGTGGCAGGGTTACTGGTTATAGAGGTAGGATTCAGATCACCGTCTCAGATATTGTAATTGAGAGGGATCCCAACGCTCAGATCCTGCACTGGTTGGAGTGTATAAGGCTAGCACGTAAGGTTTTAGATTCTTGCAAATAATTTTTTTTTTTTTTCGTTTTTGCTAATCTTTCTCCCAAGAAACATATAGATTGATATGTAATTTTGTTTTTGGAAATATAAGGTTATTGAAAATTTCAATATGGTTTAAACAGATCCTCAGTTTAGAACTGAGTGGACTGAATTTTTACCCAAAAAAAAATTATCATTATAAATTAGTATTGAATAAATTATTGTTTTATAATTTCAGTAATTATAGTTTATAAATTTATTATTTATTTTTACTTTCATTAAAAAAATTAATCCAATTTGATGTTAAGTTTGTTTTTCTAGTGTTTCAAGATGACAAAAATTTGTAGAATACATGAATGGAGAAAATAAATGGCAATTAAGTATACAGATAAACAAAAACAACATACATAATACATTCATTAATTATGGATTAACCGATATTTTCGCAAATTTATTGCTGGTTTTAATTTTTATAATATTTTATTAAAACATATTTTAAATCGAAAGGAGAATAGTTCATTTTTTATTTTGGTCTAATTGGAATATGTACAATTGTAAAGGAAAGGAAGAAGGTAAGTTGATTAGCAATGAATGAAGGGCATAAAAAGAAAATAAGAGAACGAGGCAATAAAGACAAGACAAAGATATTGGTGAACTTCATTCCTTTGTTTTTGGCTTTTTGATTTTGATGATCATTTTTGTAACTTGAAATAGAAATTGCTCCACTATTGGGTCTTTTGTATTGTTAATTTAATTTAAAATTAATGTCATCGCTGTCATCCAATCTATTTTAATTTTATATTTAAAAAAACTTAATTTAATTTAAAAAATATTAACGTATTACAATTTTTTTATAAAATAAATTTTTAATATGCATACAACTAAATAAAATTAAAAGTAAAATAAAAAAATATATAAAATTTAATATGATTCGGTAAGTATGTTTATATTTATAAATAAGAACGAAAAAAAAAATTATCATGATGAAAACTAATAGTACATCATTAATAAAATTATAAATTTCTCTTAGAATGCTCTTAAAATATATTATAAATATTTTTCAAAATATATATAAAAATATTTTTTAATATATATACAGAATATTCATATAATTAAATCACATCAATACAATCAAATAGAAAGAGTATTATGTTCAGTTAGCACAAAATACTCTATTTGAAAACACTAACAATCTCTATAATGAACGAGTTAACAATTATATTTTTTTTTACTAATGAAACCTATTTCCATTTTCTTATCTATTAAAAGGTAAAACATACTAATTTGGCAACTTAAAAAAGCTTCACCATATGGGTTACCCTTATAATTGCTGGAAGCCAAAAGAAAAGCATCCAACTGACTGTCCATATATACTAAAGGAGAATTCAAAAACAAAAGGGTCTACATCATCAAGTACACATGAACAAAGAGGTGCTTTGGGAAATCACTCATAAATTTCTTTTAAGGAAAATGACAAGAGGAAAGTTCCATCCAAACATGCCCTTATTTTTGGTACATTAAAACCACTATAGAACAAACAGTAATACAAAATGAAGAGTTGATTGGGGAGAGTTTTAAAGCTGAAAAAGCAAAAGACAATGTTTAATTTTTTTTTTTTTTCCTTTCATCTAAGGAAAGTACATATTTTGCTCAAAGTTCTTCAAGATAATCCTTTGACTGCCTCGTTTAATCTTTCTATCCCTATTCTAATTTTTAATTTTTTTTAAAAATCCCACTTTTCCTCCTAATTCAATTTTATTATGTGTCAAATTAATTGTTAATAGTAGTAGTATCCTTTGACTACTAAGGAATTTATGGTATTTTTTTTTTTTTTGGGTTGATTTGATTTATTTTTCTATTCAAAAAGGCAGAACAAACAATTATATTAGGATTGGAACAAATTCATAATCAAATCTAAATTTACTTTAATTAAGAAGGAGACAAATAAAAATTAGGTCATATAAAATTTCATGTGGTTCAAATTATATTAGATTTTGATAAATTCTAAACAGATTGTTCTAAATCCATATAAAATTCTATATGAACTTAATTTTTTGTCATTTTAGGTAGAATTTTAATTATTTTTTAGTTGAAATCATGTGAATTTACAAATAAATTGTATTTCAAATGTAACTTAAAATTTTCTTGCTAATTCTATGTCCCTTTTTTGTGCCAATGATGTACCAATACCCAATGAACTAACTCATCATTCATTTAGCATGAATGGTGCTTATGCTATAAATTAGTAAAAGTAATTTAAAGATAATTTTCAACAACATAAATAGATTTAAGGTGAAAAATGTTGGGTGAAATTTTGTTGTAAAAAATGTTTTTAATATAAAAAAAATGATACTATATTTAGTTAATTATGTTACAAACTAAAGTAAAATATTGAAATAACAAAAAATTAATACTATAATGATTTTAAATATATTTTTTAATTCTTTTAATTTATTTTATTTTAAAATATTTTTTAGTTCAATTATATTATTTATTTTATATGACATGATATTAATTGTAAGTTATTATAAATTAATTTCAGAAAAAAATTATTTAAATGATTTATGATAAATGTAAAATTACTCATGATGAATATATATATATATTAAAAATATTCAATTTCTTTATCAATGAAACATAAAGTTAACAAATATAGTCAAACTATTATCTACCTCTAACATAAGTCGTTTCTCAAACCTATCTATTTCCAGCTTCTAATTTTATTTTTATGAAAAATAACAAGTAATTTCTACTTTTACCTAAAAATACTTATATATTTTTAACATTTAATCAGATTTTTGCTTTCTTGATAATAATAAAATACGCAAAAATTTTGTATGCAGACATTCAACTAATTCAATTGGCAGCAAAATGAGAGAATTTTAGCCTTCTTTAACCTTATAACAATATGTTTTTCTATTGAGAAATTAGCACTACCACACATATGTAATTTGATAAATAGTGTAGTAATATGTTAAAAAAACTCAATTATACATCCCTTGTACGAAAGTTATATTCTATGATACTTATAAGATCTTTAATAGCATTACTATAATAAAACGAACTATCTCTCCAAAATCATAAAATGATTCTTCCGAGTTTCCCTTTAACTTTGAACTTGCTATTGATTTTTCTCTTCTGAAAATAATAAAAAGGAGTGAGTCACACATGCTCAATAAAGATAATTTAAAAATCTAAGTAATTTGACATCCAATACTCATATTATCATTATGTCGATCTACTAACCTATTATACTCACTTCACATATACTTCAATTCATTTATGAAACATCCACTATTTCACTGCTGAATTTCACATACACAATTCTGATCAATTCTCATTCTCTTTAATAGAAACATATAACTGCATTAATTGCACATAATTACATATAAAGTACTTTTCCTCATACTTGTATTTATATTACAATAAATTTTCATCATTCACCGAACACAACTAACACACTTGTATATAAATTCCTCATTATTTTACATAATATTTGTAAAGACCTGGAACTTAAAAGGAAATAAAATCATAAATTAAATGAGGAAACGAAACAATAGAGTTTATGGTTTACATTTCTTACATAATAATTTAGAATGCCAATACGACTATGGGAACGACCCTTCTAAAAGAATAAACAAAATCAAGGAAATAAATAAAAGATAACAGGTTTAGCATTTTAGGACAACTTTCACTAGCTTTTGAAGGGAGTCCAGGTGGTGAACTATTCACAACTCTCTTGTTCATCAGAATATGGGTCTTGTTTCTCTTGATCTGAAATAGTTAATGAAACGGTGAACTACACTATCTCAGTAAAAATATTACGCTACTCACCGATACAGAAGCTGAAGGTTAATAAAAATTATAAAAATAACTAATTGAGCTCTTGATTTAAGTAAATTTATTTATCATAAAAAAAACTATTTATTGCATATATTTACTGTTTACGATATTTTCAAAATCGATTAATAGAAACAATAACTCAAATAACATTCTAATATTATATTCAAGTGAGCAAGAACAGTAACTTTTTCTCTTTATTTGCCTACTGGTATCCTTGGGGACCCATAGGGATGTCCCACTATGTGTGAATCATTATTCAACATTGTCAACTAATCGGTCGTCCCTATATCTCGTCCAGTATGAGCACTAAAAATACCATCTCTCAATACCTCATCCGGTACGAGGGTGAAACTGGCTATCCCCACACCCCGTCTAGTATGAGTGCAAAAAATACCAATCATCGATACCCCCTTCAGTATGAGGCGACGTTCACGGTAGGGTTCCCTATATACCCAATCCATCCACCATCTCCCAAGATATCCAGTAAGATTACCATTCATTCATTCACTTAACTAATTAATTTTTCGTTTACATTTAATTTTTAGTTTCACAATTTAACCGTAAATCAACACAAGACAAATAATACATGCATCAAGAAAACACAACTGAATCATTTTATCAATTTCAGTATATTATCATGTATTTAAAGCTGTAAAATTAAACAATTGGTTAAATAGGATAAATAATAATAAATAACTGGTTCTGCCTCCATTAACAACCTGTATTCTTAAAATTTTTTAAATTACACAAAATATCGTATAACTGATAATTAAACTTCAATTTCATAATAGAGAATAAGGTAAGGGGTTTTTACCCTAATAGGTGTTCGAAACACCAAACTTTCTACTGCGCCTATCGGTGGTCCCTAGGTTTCCTGAATTTTTCTGCGGAGATTAAAACACGCTTCACGTACCTAAAAATACTCCAAAAAATCTAAAATCGGTGTTAAAAATCTTTCCTTGCCAATTTTAAAATTCCAGCACAGCGGCACCACTGCTCGCGGCGGTGGGTTGTCTCGGCTTGGCCATTTTCGGCCAGTTTTGGTCTGATTTGGCCGATTTTATACCCATTCCTGCGAGAAAATACGTTAAGAGGCCTCGGTTGGACGAAAAAAGTCAAAAAAATAAAAAATTATCGGCGATAAAATTTTTCGGTGCGGCGGCTTTGCCGACTCACCTTCGCGGCTGAACCTCTTTTTCGGTCAACCTGTAGAAAACAAAATGGTGAATATAATGGTAGAAAAATTGCATGAAACAGGAAACAGGAAGGGGCTCATCGGACCCGATTTTAGGTTTTGCCCGTGGCAGTACCGTCGGGCTTTACTCGCAGTTTTCGATTCATCTGCCATTCTTTTTACTCAAATTTATCCATGGGGGTGTTTGGAATCAAATTTCGAGTGGATAGGAGAATTTTTATCTTTTTTGGCGATCTGAGATGGCTTCAGGGCAGTGGGGGGCAGCGGTCAGCTCCCTTCTCCGATAACTGGTTCTTTTTCTCCAGCGAGAGGCTGGCAGCTAGGGTTTGGGTTTGGTGTTATGCGAGATATTTATACTCGTCTTCCTTAAATCTAAACTATTCATCGCGTTTGATTTCGACCGTTCGATCGCATTTAAAGAGGAAATGAATCTAAACCATTCATCGTGATTTGATCTTGACCGTATAATCGCGTTTAAAAAGGGAACAAATCTATGTTGTTCATCGCATTTAATCGCGACCGTCTGATCGCGTCAGAGGAGGGAATGAATCCTGAACGTCCACGCGCGTGGGAACGCATCCGGACCGTTCGATTGTTAACACGCGGATTACCAGCATGGCCTCCCACATGGCACCGAATCAGTGTACCTTGTCACTCGGTGCGCTCCGATTCATCAAAGCTGATGACTGGACGATCTTACATGACGTAATTTTTTTTAATTGTGTTTTGACATCCAGTTTCTGATTTTTTTTTTTCAAAAATACCATCCGAACCCAAATTTTCACCTATTTTTTTCCAACATTGTTTTTAATTTCATCATCAACCTATTTTTTTTCCTAATTTTATATTAAATAAAATTTATAAATTTAAAAACTATATTTTTATACATTTTTTAAACTTTAAAATTAATTCCAGGCCAAATTATGGCCCTGGATATTACAATTTTCCCCCCTTAAAAGAAATTTGGTCCCTCAAATTTGTCTCCCTCTCACTCAATCAAACAGTGGGGGATACTGGGTTCTGAAGTTTGATTCTAGTTCCCATATGGCTTCTATCTTTGTGTGATTCTGTCATAGGACATTAACGAAGGAAATTTCCCAGTTGCGGAGTACCCTGCTCTTTCGATCCACAATACCTACCGGTACCTCTTTATATGATAGATCCTCCTGGAGTGAAATGAGCTTGCGGGCCAAGATGTGAGAGGAGTCTGAGTTGTACTTGCGTAGCATGAACACATGAAACACATTATGCATTCTGAATAGTTTTGTAGGTAGTGTCAGTCTGTAGGCAACGATACCAATTATGTATAAGATTTCAAATGGCTCAATAAACTGAGAATTTAGTTTTTCCCTCTTGTCAAACTTACTGATTCTCTTGAAATGAGTGACCTTAAGGAACACTCAATCATCTTTCACAAATTCTAAATCCCTCCTACAGGTATCTGCATAACTCTTATATATACTCTAAGCTATTTAGATGTTCTTCTTGATCTTAACTATTTTGGTTGTAGTCTCTTCCACAAGATCTTAGCCGAACAATTTTTTATCACCCACCTATTTCCAACAGATCAGTGATCTGCATGGGCAGCCATATAACGTATTATATGGAGTCATGCCGATTTTTGTTTGGTAGCTATTATTGTAGGCGAACTCTATTAAGGGTAAATGATCATCTCAATGGCCCCCGAAGTCAAAAACACAAATTGAGAGCATATCCTCCAGTGTACAAATTGTCCTTTCTAATTGTCCATCAGTCTAAGGGTGAAATGTAGTACTAAGAGACAGTTTTGTTCTCATGGTTTGCTGAAAACTAGAACAGAACTGAGAAGTGAACCTGGAGTCCCTGTCAGATACTACTATCACTAGCACTCTATGTAACTTGACTATCTCCCAGATATACATTCTTAGTATCTTGTTCAAGGGGTCAGTCATCTTAATGGCCAAGAAGTGGGAAGACTTTGTGAGTCGGTCAATAATTACCCAAATAACATCATGTCCTGAGCGTGCCCTAGGTAATCTTATCACGAAATCCATTGTGATGTGTTTCTACTTTCACTCCAGAATCGGTAATGGTTAAAGTAGTCCGCCTGGGCGTTGATGCTCTACCTTGACTTGCTGACACACTAGACACTTGAAAACAAAGTTGGACACCTCTCTTTTCATCTCATTCCACCAAAATTGGGATAACATATTTTGATACATCTTAGTGATTCCGAGATGCATGACAAACTTTGAGCTATGAGCCTCTGCCATGATGTCTATTTTCAGCTCATTGTCACATGGAACTCACATCCTATCCTAAAATCTGAGAGACCCATCGACAGATACTCAAAATTTTGAATTTACTCCATGTTCTGCATTTTTTCTGAGGGCTGGTAGGGTCGAATCGGCGAGATTGTGCTTCTTTTATTCTCTAGATCAACTCAGGTTGAACAGTCAGGTGGGCCCAGCATGCAACTCTCTTCAGGTCTTGAAGTCGTACATGTTGTGCGACCCTTATTATCCTGCATTCTAAAATAATTAGGTGAGCTAATATAACTGCACTTTTTCTGTTAAGTGCGTCGGTTACCACATTACCTTTGTCCGGCTCTTATAGTCGGTATAGATCTGAAAAGTCTCCCTAAACAAGTAATGACGCTAAGTCTTCAAAGTGTGAATAATCGCGGTAAGTTCTAAGTCATAGGTGGGGTAGTTTTTCTCTTGACTCTTCAACTACCTGGACCCATAGATTTATGACCTTCCCATGCTGCATCAGAACACAACCCAACCTCAGGTAAGAGGCATCACTATAAACTGTATATCCACATGTCTTGCTCGGTAAGGTCAACATAGGTGCAGTAGTCAACCGCTTTTTAAGTTCTGAAAAACTCTTTTTACAGTCCTCCTTCCACTTAAACTTGACGTTCTTCTTTGTGAGCCGAGTCAAAGGAGCAGTTAGGCTAGAAAATCCTTTCATAAACCTACAATAATAACCTATCATCCCCAGAAAGCTACAAATCTCCTTGACCAAGGTCAATTTTTTCCAGCCGAGCACTGCCTCAACTTTTTCAGAGTTCACTAACACTCCATCCCTTAATATGATGTACCCTATGAAGGTAGTCTGCTCGAGCCAGAACCCACACTTACTCAACTTTATATACTTCTTTTCTCTAAGAAACTGCAAAACTTGAATTAGATGGTGAGCATGTTCCTCTCTACTTTTTGAATAGACCAAGATATCATCAATAAATAGGATGATGAACTAATTCAGAAATTTTTTGAAAATTCTATTCATCAAATCTATGAAGATGGCTGGTGCATTGATTAATCCAAATGGCACGACTAGATACTCATAGTGTCTGTACCTGGTTTGGAAAACTGTTTTAGGAATGTCCTCTGCCTTGATCTTTACTTGATAGTAACCTGAGCGCATGTCTATTTTGGAGAAGACTTGGGCACCCTGTAACTAATCAAAAAATTCATCGATGTTTTTAATCGTGACCATGTTCAGTGCTTTATAATCAATATATAACCTTAATGTCCCATCCCTCTTTCTTGCAAATGTGACTCTAGCTCCCCAAGGGGACACACTATGTCGAATGAATCCACCATCCTGTAATTCATTGATTTGTTTCCTCAGCTCCTCTATCTCAACACGACTTATGCGGTAAGGGGCAACTGAAATAGGTTGGGTGCCTAATTGAAGATCTATGGTGAATTTAACTTCTCTGTCCACTGAAAGTCCGGATAGTTCATCCGGGAACATATCCAAGAAGTCTCGAACTACCGAAATCTCTCGAATACAAATTTCTTTCTTAGGTTTGCCTAGCTAGATAAAACAGCCGAGTTAAAAAACTTAGTAATAAAAAATTTGCCATGAGGGAATAATGTTTAAATAATTTTATTAATTTATAAATGACTCTTCATTAGAAGGTTTGAATACAAATTTTTTGTGAAAATAATCTACGGTGGCATGATACACTGCTAGCTAGTTCATTTCTAAGATTATATCAAAGTCCTCCGTGTCAATCTCCATTAGATCCACACTCAATTTTCTATATGCTATATTTATGATACAGGCTTTATATATAACATTCTCTAGTAGTGTCTTACTCCTAGGAGTAGACACAAACAACACAGAATCAAGTCTTTTAGATAATATATTCAAGTTTGGTGTAAAAGCATGCAAAATAAATGAATGTGAGGCACCAATATCAATCAAAACATATGTAAGATGATTACACATAGTGTACGTATCATGTATCACATCTGGGTTGGTTTCTGCATCTTACTGAGTGATGTTGTAAGCTTTGCCCTAGATAAGAGGTCTAGTCTGGTTCTGATTCCTCGGACACTTTCTTGCATAATGCTGGGCACTTCCACATATACGGTAAGTATTGTTGAGGCGATAGCAGGGTCGGTCCCCATGAACCTTGCTATAATGTTGGTAAGTCCTACCGCGTCCTATTGTCGGAATTTGAGGAGGAGCCTGAACCACTGGCCTAGGTCTTTTGTTATACTGAATAGGTGCAGTGGGTACTGGTCTATAGTGTGAAACCAAGGGCTTGAGGTTCCCTACTATTGGAGGAAAAATGCGAAGGTTCCTCTCCATTAACTGTGTCTTGGTCAGAACAACTGAGTAAGTAATGAGCTCGAACACATATAGCTACTGTCTAATCTTAGGACGAAGGCCCCACTCAAACATTTTTGTCTTTCTGCCTTCATCAATCATGCTCTGAGGGGAATACAGTCCCAACTTTAGGAACTTTCGAGCATATTCTGACACAGTCATATTACCTTGGACTAGATGTGCAAATTTAATTTTTTTCAAATATCGGAGATGCTCTAAGAGGTATTCTGTATTGAAGGCCATCAAGAAATGTTCCCAAGTGACTGGAACGGGTAGGGTGGCCTGCTTGAGTTGCCACCAGCAGCCTGCCTCTCCCACCAGCATGTAGGTGGTAAGTATGACTCTCTGTTCAGGAATCACCCCAAGAGTCGTGAAGGCGTTCTCTGTCTTACGTAACTAGTACTCAGCCATTTCAAAGGAGGATGCTCCTGCAAAAATACATGGGTTTAGTCTTTTATACCTTTCAATGTAGTCTAGATCTATCATGGGAGGAACTGGGTCCCATGGAAGAGGGACTGGATTGTGTTGGGGATGGACTGGATGATATGGTGGAGGCACCAAATTGTACTATCGTGGTGCCGGGTTATGCGGTTGGGGCACCGTACCATACTGTGGTGGTGTCAGATGGTACTGTGGAGGAGCAGGGTCGTTTCGGGGTGGCTCAGGATCCTCCCGCTACAGTGGTGGCTCAAACTGTGGTTGCAGGAGAGGGTCAGGTAGCTCCCTCCTTTCCTCCCGAGCCTGCTGGGCAGCGATGAGTTTCTCCACCATTTCAATAATCGGTCAACATCCTCTCGAAGCGAACCCTCTCAGGTTGCTCAACTTAGTGGGGGTCTTAATCTTTTCATCTATCTGTACCTGCATTTCACAAGAAATAGTTGAGTGATAATTCATTATTTTTGGTGTTTCATAAGGTTTTTGTGTAAGGAATGGTTCCGATGAACGCGACTCTAATACTAACTGTAAAGGTCCGGAACTTAAAAAAAAATAAAGTTATGAATTAAATGCAGAAGCGAAAGAATAGAGTTTAAAGTTTACATTCCTTACACAATAATTTAGAATGCCCAATACGGCTACGGGAACGACTCTTCTAAAAAAACAAACAAAATCAAGGATATAAATAAAAGACAATATGTTTAGCATTTTAGGACGACCTTTACTAGCTTTTGAAAGGAGTCCGGATGGTGAACTATTCACAACCCTCTTGTTAATCGGGATCTAGATCTTATTCCTCTTAATGTGAAATAGTTAATGAAAGGGTGAGCTACACTACCTCAATAAGAATATCACACTACTCATCGATACAAAAATTGAAGGTTGGTAAAAATCATAAAAATAACCAATAGAGCTCTTGATTTAAGTAAATTCATTTATCATAAAAAAATTATTAATTGCATATATGTACCGTTGGCAAGATTTTCAAAATCAACCTATAAAGACAATAACCAAATAACATTCCAATCTTATATTCAAGTGAGTAAGAACAATAACTTTTCCTCTTTATTTGCCTACTAGTATCCTTGGGGGCACATAAAGATGTCCCAATATGCATGAACTATTATTCAACATTGTCAACTAACCGGCCATCCTCATACCTCGTTTGGTATGAGCACCAACAATACCATCCTTCAATACCCCGTCCAGTATAAGAGTGAGACGAGCCGTCCCCATACCACGTCCTGAATGAGCGCCAAAAATACCAATCCTCAATACCTCGTATGATATGAGGCGACGTTCACAGTAAGATTCCTTATGCACCCGATTCATCCACCATCTTCTAGGATATCCAGTAAGGCTACCATTCATTCATTAACTTAACCAATCAATTTTCTATTTGTATTTAATTTTCAGTTTCATAATTTAACTGTAAATCAACGCAAGACAAACAATACATATATCAAGGAAGTACAACTGAATTATTTTACTAATTCCATTATATTATCATGCATTTAAAGCTGTAAAATCAAATAATCGGTTAAATAAGACAAATAATAATAAATAACCAGTTCTTTCTCCATTAGTAACCTGTAATTAATTCTCGAAATTTTTTAAATTACACAAAATACTGTATTATTGATAATTAAACTTAAATTCTATAATAGGGAATAAGGTAAAAGATTCTTATTCGAATCAGTGTACGAAATACCAAACTTTCCACTGCGCCAACTGACGGTCCCCAGGTTTCCTGAATTTTCATGCGAAGATTAAAACACGCTTCACGTACCTAAAAATACCTCAAAAAATCCAAAATCAATGTTAAAAATCTTTTCCGGCCAATTTTGAAATTCCAGCACAGTGGCACTGTCGTGCTCCAGTGACGCACCACCGTCCGCAATGGTAGTTTGCCTCGGCCTGACTGTTTTTGGCTAGTTTTAGTTGGCTTCGGCCAATTTTATACCCATCCTTGCAAGAACACACATTAGAGGGACTCGATTGGCCAAAAAAGTCAAAAAAAGAAAAACTTACCGGTGGCAGAATTTTTTAGTGCGGCAGCTCCGCCGACTCACCTTCATGACTGGGTATTTTTCTTCGGTCAACCTGTAAAAAAATAAAATAGTGAACTGATGAAAAAATTGCACGAAACAAGAAACAAGAAGGGGCTCATCAGAGGCGATTTCAGATTTTGTCCACCACGGCGCCGCTGGGCTATACCCGCAATTTCTGGCTCATCTGTCGTTTCTTTTCCTTTGATTTGGCCATGGGGGTGTTCGGAATTAAATTCTGAGCGGATAGGAGAATTTTTACCTTTTTGGCGATCGGAGGTGGCTTCGGTGCGGCGGGGGGGGGGGGGGGGGGGAGGGGGCGGTGATCGGCTCCCTTCTCCGGTGACTGGTTCTTCTTCTCCGACGGGAGGTTGATGACTAAGGTTTGGGTTCAATGTGATGCGAGATATTTATACCCATCTTCCTTAAATCTGGATCCTTTATCAAATTTGATCTCGACCGTCCGATCGTGTTTAAATAAAAAATGAATCTGGACCGTTCATCGTAATTTGATTTCGACTGTACGATCGTGTTTAAAAAGAGAATAAATCTGAGCCGTTCATCGTGTTTAATCGCGACCGTCCGATTGCACTTGAGAAGGAAACGGATCCTGACCATCCACGCACGCGGGAACGCATTCAGACCGTCTAATCGCAGGCGTGCGGATTGCCAGCGTGGCCTCCCATGTGGCACCGAGTCAACGTGCCTTGTCACGCGACAGGTTCCGGTTCATCAGGGCTGCTGACTTGGTGGTCCTACGTGGCATAATTTTTTTTATTTACGTTTTGACCCCCAGTTCTTAATTTTTTTTAAAATACCCTCTAAATCCAAATTTTCACCATTTTTTTCCAAAATTATTTTTAATTTCATCCTCAACCTATTTTTTTCTAGACTTTACATTAAACAAAATTTATAAATTTAAAAATTATATTTTTATATATATTTTTTAAACTTTAAAATTAATCTCGGAACAAATTTCAGGCCTGAATATTGCAATATCATTTAGTCATAATCACGAAAGAAAATGATAATTCCTACTATCAACATGGACCTAGTCATAATTACGCTTTCCTAGTTATAGTTAGAGTCATAGTTACTGTCGTAGTTACAATTATAGTTACTGTTATAGTTATAGTTACTGTCATAGTTACAATCATAATTTTTTTCATAGTTATAAAGTAATAAAATAGTTCATGAGATAGTGTTCATAATCATTCATTACCGATCCTAAACTGCATAATTACTACATAGCTCTGATCAGGAATCTTTACTACCTACCTTGTGTATTCTCTCATATGATTTATTTTAGATTTTATTTTAACTCTCCTACTTAATTATCTTTATCTAATTTTCGTACGAGTCTTATTTTTTATTTCCAAATACCTAATTTATTAATTCATAAATCATCGAACTCATCAATTCTCAAATTATTTTAATTTCAAACATCATTAAAAGATTTTGATTATCACATCAAATCCCTAAAAATCTTCAATTCATGAAATATTTTAGTCATCTTACTAACTTACATTCATCGAACAATTTTGATAATTTGCTCACAATAATATTTTCTATTAATCTCAAATATTCGTACCCGTTCTACTACTATGTAATTATTTTACTCTAGCTTCTTAACCTTTATTATTTAATGCATTCATCATTTTTATTTTTTAAGTATAACATTTATCATTAATTAAGAATATAGCTATTGTGAATATATTTTCCCATTTTGTGGTTTAACAAATCTTTGATTAATTCATCTTTTGGGCTATTACCCCATTATCCTAGACTTTATTCCCTCAACTCATTAATTTATTCATTTCACATGTGGGTGTAAATTTTGTTTTATTAGTTCTTGGATCAGAAGCCCAGTAGATTGCCCTTATGATGCAGGAGTGTATAGGAATGATCGTTTTGACTCCCAAAATCTCAAGTCAAACGCATGCAATATCGAAACTTAACCGTTTAATTAAACTCATCTATCTAATTGAATCTACAATTTTAAAAGAGAATGCAAAAACAAAAAGTAGAGAAACAAAAACGAGGAAAAGAAAGACATCACATACTTACTTGATAAGTCGATCACAACTCCTTGGCTCAATCAAGATTTTGGAAAGCTCACTAAGCATCGAAGAACTTGAAGAGAAAAATTAGCACTAAACTAATTACGGAAAAACTCAAAGCTTTACTTTATTAATTTTTAAAATTGTTGTGTTTATAATGTTTGAGCTAAAACCTTTATATAGGCTCTTAATTTCTATTTTTACTTGGAATAGGATTTAGGATTTCTATCCATATTTTAATTCCTAATTTAATTAGAAAATAAATACATAAATATTAAAATAATAAAATTCTTATCCTAATTTTAAAATAAAATACTAAAATATTAACTTATCCTTATTCACATCCTAAAATAATAATTAATTAATCTTATGGAGAAGGTTTAATATTAAAATATTAATAAAATAATAATCTCTTTCTCCCAAATCTTTGAGTAGAATTCTTCTTTCAAATTAAGCATATTAATCACATGGGATTAATTTTATAGGAGTTGCTACAGCTTGGAAATCTTGTAGAATTAGGAAAAGTGAGAAAAATAAGTCCAAAAAGACCTAGGAGCAAGGAGTTGTGCGAGTGGGCTGTTGGGTGTGCGGGTCAGGCCGCGAGTCACACGAGGGGGCTGCGGGCTGCACGGGTTTACTGCCTAGGCGCGGGTTGCGCACGTGGGTTGCTGGCCATGCGACTTGCCTGCTGCACATATGGGTTGTTGTGTACATACGAGGGGCATCTTTTACGCACTTACATGTGCGTGGCGGGCATGCGAGATTATTTATCTGCGCGCGTCGCGTGCTTTCTCACACGGGTGGTAGACCCGCATGTGCGAGTGGTCTTTCCCGCACATGTGGCAGCCTGCACATGTAAAATAAGAGGAGTATATGTGCAGCACATGTTGTGCATGGATCTCTTTTGGGCCTTGGCCCACTTTGGTCATGAGGGCTTTTGGCCACCTTAGGTTGGGTCATAAAGGGCTTTTATTCTTACCTTATAACCTCCCTAAGCCTATGAGGCATCATTGGGGCTTTAAGTTTCATTTGAACAAACTTGGCACACTCTTTGGAATAGTCCTATCTAGGAAAGTATTCAGGGATAGAATTATTTTTCTGTTTAGGGTATTTCCATTTAGGAAATTTGATTTTACTTTTATGTTCAGGGTATTCCTATTTAAGAAATTGGAATTTACTTTCTCTTTTAGGCATTCCTATTCAAGAAACTGGGATTTACTTTCTTATTTGAGTTGATCTCCATTTAGAAAACAAAAGAATGTTGGAATTGTTTGCTTATTTACAACGGTACTTGTGATAATCCTTTTAGGAAAAAGAATTTGAGCCATTTAGGGTCACATCACCTATATTTAGCCCCATTTAATCTTGATTGGTATCCCATTCACATGGATAAGAACCTTAATAAATCTTAACCCATATAGAATGAGATTTCCATTACTTATTATTATTATTATTTTTTTCCGTCTAATATCTAAATTTCCTTATATGGACATGAGGCCCATCCCATATTAGCCCAAGTTTTTTTTTTTAACAGGCCCACCTTTCTAACTTAATTCGTATGATTTGGCCCACTAAAGTTTTAGATCATTGTTATGACCCTTCCAACGGATACAACCCACTCAATATTTCGATTTTTTTTAATTTCTCTATATGGGCTCAGCCTATAGTATTTAAACCCTGTATCTTCTTTTTTTTTTACTATCCAGCCCACCACAATCTTATACCTCCTTCCCAGTCCATTCTTGTTGGGCTTGGCCCAACTAAACATTGACCTGTTCCTCTTTCTTTATGTTTCTTCTTTTTTTTTTGTTTTTGTTTAACTAAACCCATCAGGGATTTGTTAGGCTCGAGCTCGGCATTAGGCCACCATAGGCTTGGATCTGGACTTCATAGCTTTATCAAACCAACCACCTAACCTAACCCAATTAATCATCTTCTCCCTCTTGATCCCTTAAATGCCCTAAAACCCTAAACTGTATTCATCCAGTCACCAACATCCACAATCATCATCGATTTCATGTATTTGCCCATAAATATCGAATAACATTCCATCATATCACACTATTTATCTATAAATCGCAACTATGATATCAAATCATTATATTATTATAAATCTAAGAATTTAGAGTATAAATTACTCTTACTTTTCTCATATCTTGGGGGATACAACTTGGTCGGCATCATGGAGATCTCCTTTCACTTGTGATACACACACGAAAAATGTATCAGCTATTGTGTGAAGATGATGCAGGATACTTGATTTTGGGTATAAATTAGGAGTAGAGAAATGTTTATCAAAGAGTTCATCTCGTTGCATTAGTGTTCACGATGTTGAAGTCTTTGATACTCTCCCTCTCCTTCGCTCTTAGTCGTTCGGGGAAAATGGCTGCTTCTCTCATCCATTCTTTTTTTTAAATATCTTTCCTATTTATAATAATCCAAATTAAATCTAGACCATTGAATTTGGAGAGAAAATCCTCACCATTAAATTTATTTTTCTTCCATCATAATAACATTGTTTTGAGGTTTTTCAAAACAACGTCGTTTTTGAACTTCTAATGCTTAGCTTTAAAATGATGTTGTTTTGAATCAGATGGGTTGGGCTGCTTACCTGGGTCTAGGTGTTACAAGCCCCCGCTATTTTACCTAGGAGATTTAGTTAAAATTATCATAACATTGAATGGATGAGCTTTTCTTAAGGTTATAATTTAATATATCAAAATTCTTCAAAGAACTTACCTAAGAATTCACTTGTAGTTTAATTTAGATAGTGAAAATATAAAACTAAAATTTCAAATTTAAATAATTAGTTTTGATGATATAGTTGTTTAATATCTTAATAATGATGGGACACATGTGTACTATTTATTTTCAATTTCTTTTAGTTTTTAAAAATGAAAACCTAAATATTAAAGAGACAAAAAAAGCTCATTTCTTTTCCTTTCCTTTATTCCTCCCTCTCTCTCTCTCTCTCTCTCTCTCCAAATAGTCATCTCTCCTTTTTTAATGACGATGGTTTTAACAAGTAGTCCAAATAATTCATTGTGCAGTTTCCAAAAAGCTCTTCAAAAAGCAACAATCACATGATGAGATTTGTGTAACGTGTTCAGAACTCTCTGATAGAAAACATAGATGAGCAATAACGAATGCATACTTAGAAAAACCAAGGAACAATGGAGTCCACTTGTTTCCCTTTATCTCCCATTATACATGTTATAGTTTACACTCATAACTCCAATAGTTCTCATATTAGTAATAACTGGCATTAACTGAAATCGAAAAAAACAACAACAAAAAAATACAAAGAAATGATAAGGAAAGTAATAAGTAAAAAGGCCAAGAAAAATTCTTGTCATCATCGCCATCAAATATGTTATTATTGTTGTTGTTGTTGTTGTTATTAGGCCGAGTGCTTCCACGATTATTATGATTATTGTTGTTAAAGAGTGTTTTAATTTCTTTATTAATATCTAATTTTTATTTTAAAAAATAAATAAAAATAAAAAATACATGTGTATATCACATTAATATTGAAATAACAACTAAACTACTAAACTAAACTATTCAAATAGGAAAAGAGAAGTGTTTATCCTTTTTATTAACTGAAAGGTTGATTTTGAAAAAAAATTGCAAACACATAATAAATTTAAACACAAAATAAGTACATGAGTTTATTTATAAAAAAAAAAAAACAGCGAGCAATACCAAATTTCTTGTGATATTTTTTCTAAATTTATTACCTTATAGGTACCATAATATGTTGCTAGATATCGCTCATATGTGTTTGACATAATAAAAAAATGAGCTATCTAATTATTTTGTAAAACTATGAGATTGATTAACAAATCTATTGATTACTAGATGATTAGATTAACAAACCACATACGTTAATCTAATTAAGTTTTTATTAAGCTTTGAGATAATCGTAGAAATCTTGAATTTGTGTGTGGTAATTTTAAAGTTTAAATAATAATATTAATTAAGTTTAAGATAGTGATTGTAGAGTTGTAGTAAAGAACTATATCAAGTTAAAATCTAAATTAACTTGTTAAATATTCAATTTATTACTTTAAATGTGAGATCAAAAATTAGGGTTGATTATCTTATTATGGGCTTGGAAATTAGGATTATTTATAGTATGTAAATGGATGCTAATTTGTGACCAAATGTTACTTGAAAAGTGTTTTAATTGAAGAACCAAAAAAACAAACTTATGCTTAATTCGAATGTTTAATTAAAGATGACATTCAAATTAATTAGGAGTATAATGGCAATTTTACAAGACATGGCTAACCACTCTAGAGTTATTTTGACTTCATCTGGTACGAACTTAATGGACAGAAAATTGAAGGGGAAAAAAAAATCATAGTTTAGACTTAGTTTTTGTTCTTAATGTAAGGAGTTAGAGAATTAATTTTAATTTAATTACCTTTATTAATTTAATTTGTCCAAAATTTGGTGTCTGTAAAAGACATGCAAAATGCTAGAGAAGTAATTAAATTACTCGTTTTAATTTTATTAAGTTTAATAATTTAATTAAATTACTCGTTTTCCTTTGCAGTATTTTTCCTTCATAAAATGAGTTTCATGTTTATAATTTCTTCCAAATAAATTTTCTCTCATAATCCTAATGACTTTCTGCCATTAATAAGTACATAGAAAAGTGCTTAAAGTTATCATCATAGCTCTAGAGTTTACTTACTCAAAGTTTAAGAATACCTCTTAAAATAAATAATGATTTTTAGATTGTGTATCATACAATGAAAAGATTTTTAGTTTAAATCATTTTTTAAATGAAGAGCAAAGTTCTAATTATATACATGAGATAGAGTTTGACCGCCAGAAAGAAAACATACTCTAAAGTAGTTTTCTTGTGTTTTCTCACACAACCTAATAATCGATAAGTTTGGGAAGGGAAAAAAATTTATTTCTCTCCCATGAATTTTCTAATTTATTTAGCTTGGCTAATGAAGACTTTTATGTTTTAAATAGGTAATAGTAGAAAGTTTGAAGTTTATGAATTAGACTTGATCAATTAATTAATTGTATTATTTCATTAATTATCATCAGAGAAAAATTTTAGATATTGCTACAATTATTATAATATCCCGAGCCCGTAAATTTAGGCTTGGGATGACACAATTTAATTCTTAATAATAATAATAATAATAATAGTTAATTTTAATTTTTTTTAGGAACATAAATTTTAGATGAGTTTAAAAATAATTTTAGAAAATATAACGAAACTGTAAATAAATGAGGGTATATTTAAAAAAAAAAAAAAGTTCGAAAGCATGTGTCAAATCGCAAAAAAGAGAAATGCAGCCACGTGAGATGGTCACGTCAACAGCACGATGAGTCAGAACGTGCCGCGTGGCGGACACATTGGCAGGGGCTACATACGAGAGCCAAGCGGGCGATCCGTGTATCTGGCGATCCAATGACCCATGCTCACTATCGCGCACACAATAGCCTGCATTGACTTACTGAATAAGCGAAATCAGACGGCCCATACGCCTTTGATCAAACGGTCCAGATTTTTTTTCTTAATAGGTGCAACCAAACAGCTGAGGGGATTCCACGTGAGCCCGAATGGACGCCCCAAATCGAGGGGAAGGGGGTATTTAAACTTCTCTTCCAAACCAAATCCTAACCCTATCCGTCACTCTCTCGTCAAAGAAGAAGAAGAAGAAGGGCAGCCGGAGGAGAAACTAGCCACCGATGTCGCTATACTAGAGACCCAAAATGACGTCGGTAAGTTCGATTTACTCCCATTTGACCTGTTTTTTCGTTCTAAACTACTCAAAACACTTTTTAATGCAAAAAAAAAAAAACATGAGGAGAGGCTGTAAACCGAGGAAGCAAAGGGCAGAGCTCGATTGAGCCGCTGCACCAAAAATTAAAAAACTCTCTGTTAAGCCAAATCCTCTTCCATTTCATTCTGTTTTCCTCACCTTTTAGCCTCATAATGTGTTTTTGATATAGGGTTGCGAGGGAGGAACGACAGAGCCCGGCTGAGCCGCCACACTAGAGATCAGAAAACACCGATAAGCCTCAGTTTTTTTCCTTTTTCCACCGACAAACATCCCCTAATAATAATTTAAATAGGTTTTTATCAAGAAATGGCCGAAAAAGACCTGACTGAAAGGATGAGCCATCGGAGAAGGAGGAATCAAAGGTAGAGTGTGGTGCCGCTGCTGCGTCGGAATCCCAAAATCGACCCCCGATGAGTTTTTTTTGTCCTTTTGGCCGTTTTTCACATATTTCCATGCTATTTTTGACGTACATTTCAGTTTTAGCAGAAAAATCCAAGAATCCAGTAACTGTCGGGAAGTGTAGTAAAAAAAGTGGTATTTCAGACACCGATCCAGGGTAAGAATACCTCACCTCTTTTTTTTGTTCAGTAAAATTGAAGCTAAACTGATAAATAAATAAAAAACTTAGTTAATATGCGGGCCTATAATTGATTAAAGTATTGGTTGTCAATAAAGCAAGTGACCGATTAGTTTACGTCTGTTTGAGTTTTTAATTACATTAATTATTCCTATAGTTGTTTATTATGCTATTTTGTTCACTGTACTATTTACCTTATTATGTTTGTTTTGAATTCTATGGCAAACACGTTAAGGCCTCTCTATATATTTTGTCCTGTTATTCAATTGTGCGTTTAATAGATTTCTATCGGTATAATGCATGCTTATTTCATGTATTTAACCCAAAATTATTATATTATAATACTGAAATAACTTAGATTATAAATGTGAATCATAGCAGCCACTTGACTTCAATGTCACATTTTTTTCTATGCACCACACCAATAACCTTTACTAATTCAATTCATAATGCCAAAATAGCCTCTACAATTTATCTTGTCAAGACATTCTCTGTTGATTAAACACTAAATTGTGCACCTATGATTAAAATAAAAATAACATAAACAAACTTTAATGCGCAAAATGTCAATTATTCAACTACTGAAATATCTATTGTCAAATTATGGATTACTCAAAAGGCCTAACCTTACAACATGTTCTACATATGTCTTTGGAGGTAGCCATTTAGTTAATCGATTAGCAATCATAAGTGTGATACTAATATTTTCAATCGACACTTATTGTTTTTGGACTATTTCTCTAAAAATTAAATACTTTAAGTCCATGTATTTGGATACACTAGAATATTTTTCATTCTTAGAGAAAAAAACAGTTGCAGTATTATCACAAAATATTCTTAGCAGCTTGGCAATAGAGTTAACAATACCAACTCCTGAAATAAAATTCAGCAACCACAAAGCATGACTTGTGCATTGAGCACGAATGCTATGGTTTTCTAGGAATTTGGCAAATGGACCAGGATTTTGTCCTGACTCATCATATCTACCATAGAATTCAGCACCTCAATCAAATCTCACAACCTTAACCTTTTTATCTAATTGTCTCTCAACCTCTGTAATATACATTTTAAAGATGTAAATGGCTTGAGACTTATCATGCATTAGATATAAATAACCATACCGAGATAGATCATATATAAATATGATAAAACATCTCTTTCCAGTAAAACAAGGAATGGAGAATGATCCGTAAATATCTGTATGAATTATCTTAAGAAGCTCCATCATTCACTAATCTCTCAAGAACCAACTATACATACTTGAAAATCAGTGAAGTCAAAATTTTGTAAAATTCCATCATTCACTAATCTCTCAATTCTTTCCCTAGAGATATGCCCCAACTTTTATGCCATAAGAATGAAGAATTTTCATTAATTAACCTATGTTTTGATCCAATATTTGAATGCAACATAACTAAAGCTTGTGCAAATTCATAATTCAAGTAAACTTTATATAAATCGTCATATAAAATACTAGAACCAACTATCATTGAATTAGACACTAAACTTACTTTTTCAAAACTAAAATAAACTGAATATCTAACAACATATAATTTGGATAATGAAAATAATTTTTTAGAAATCAAAAAAACATAAAAAGCATTCAAAAGATCCATTTGATGACCAGTCTCTAATAGCAAGTGGTAAGTACCTACAACTACCACTTCTACTTTGAGACAGTTTCCCATATAGAGAAACTTTTCACTTTCTTTCGATTTTTGGGTTGTAAGGAATCCCAGCATTAAATCAGTAACATGAGTTGTAGCTCCAGAATAAATCCATCAAGTAGTAGAAGGAACTTCAACAAGATTTGATTCATAACATACAAAAGAAAGATTCATACCTCTCTTTTTGAACCAAGTCTTACGCTTATTACATTCCTTTTTCACATGATCTTTCTTGCCATAAAAGTAACAACTTAGAGTAAATTTTTCATCATGACTTTGGTTATTCTCCCCAGTTCTACTTTGTTTTTTTGATGGAATGTTTTTTACTTTTCTGGATTTGCTTTTATTCTTCATAGCTCCATGAGTAATTGCAATTGCAAAGTTATGTCCATCTTGCTTTAATCTCATTTCCTCCTTTTGAACCAAGCCTTACGCTTATTACATTCCTTTTCCATATGACCTTTCTTGCCACAAAAGTAGCAACTCAGAGTAAATTTTCCATCATGACTCTGGTTATTCTCCCCAGGTCTACTCTATCTTTTTGGTGGAATGTTTTTTACTTTTATGGATTTGCTTTTATTCTTCATATCTCCATGAGTAATTGCAAGGGCAAAGTCATGTCCATCTTGTTTTAATCTCATTTCCTCCTGAATACACTTACTAGTAAGTTCATTCATATTTCATTGTTTATTATTAGTATTATAGTGAATTTTGAATGGAGCAAACTGCGAAGGAAGTGAATTAAGGACAAATTGAACTAAGAATGACTCATCTATGTTCATGCCCAATGCCTTAACTTTTGCAGCCTTTTCAGCCATGTTCAAAATGTGCTGCTGAATTCTTTTATGACCATCATATTTTATGGTGGTCAATTCAACCATCAATGTGCCTGCTAAAGACTTATCGGCGTGTTTGAAACATTCCTTCACATATTTCAAAAACTCTAAGGCTATCTCAATTTGAGGAAGGAAAGTTTTGATGTTAGTGGCAATGGTCATTATCATAAATATAAGGTTGAGTTTGTTTGACCTTGTCCAGGCTTTGAATTATTTCTTATACTCCAGAGTACTATCATCAGTAGCTTCAAGAGGTTTTCAATTATCAAAACCAGATCAAGATCCAATAAACCCAGTGAGAATTGGACTCTTTCATACCACTCCGCAAAATTTGACCCATTAAAAGTTGTCATTCTAGGTGTAGGAGAATATAGTGAACTGAGAACTATAAAAATAAAATAATGCTCATAGTAAGGTCTCAAATATATTTATAATATTAAATTTAAAAATGATAAACTCTTGATATCACTATCGTTTTTCTATTGGGCAAAATGTTAACATATCTAATGTTCACTCAAAAGGGGTCAAATACTTAATATTTTGTGTCATTTACATGTTATCGTTGGGTATCCATCTAAATAACATAAATAAACTATCAGTTCATAATTAGTAGAAAGTAACTCTCATTTGGGTTAGTTTCAAACTTATAATTATAAAAATATATATATATTATTCATTTACAAGTCCCCCTTAACATGTTTTTTGACTTTTCCGACCAACCGAGGTTTCCTAATGTATTTTTTGCAGGGATACATGTAAAACCAACCAAAATCAACCTAAATTAATCGAAACCGGCCAAGCCGAGGCGAACCACTATTGTGGGTGGCAGAGCCGGCATTGGAGCACGTCATTGCCACTTTGTCGAAACTCTAAAATTTATCGAAAAAGTTTTTCAATACCGATTTTGGTCTTTTGGGGTATTTTTGGGTATATGACGAGCATTTTAATTTTCACAGGGAAAATTTAAAAAACCCAGGGACTATTAAGAGGCGCAGTAAATAGTACAGTGTTTCAAAACTCGATCTGGGTAAGGATCTCTCACCCTATTCCCTGTTACGGTAAATTGAGACTTAAATAATCAAAAGTCTTGTGTTTTGTGAAAATTAAAAAAACTCTAAAAATAATTATAGGTCACTAGTGGAGTCAGAACTGGTCAGTTCATATTAGCCTTGATTCACTGTTTATTTTTCTGTACTGCTTAGATTGCTTACTATTATATTATGCGTACTAAATTGATAGTTTTAATTATTTTATCGGTTGTTTGGTTTACCTCATTACACATTCTTTTTTTTTGTCTTGTAATAAATGTCTCAATTATGTTCTTGATGTATGTATCGCCTATTTGCATGGTTTATCATTAATCTGAAAAATATAAGATACTAGCACATAGATGGTAATTAGTTTGTGGTGTGATTCCATGTAAGAAAAGCTTACTGAATACTCTAGGAAAATGTGGACAGACCTAGTACATAAGGAACCCTACTGTGGGCTTTATCTCAGTCGGACATGACATAAAAATCCCATGCCAAAAGGGTTTGTGAGATATAATTGACCCTCATATCGGACGGGACATCAAGGCGATGGTATGTTTGGTGCCCATTACCGGATGAGGTATAGAAAATGACCGAGTTAATTGATAAATCTAGGTGTTGGGTTCATGAGTAGGGGAATATCCCTATGGACTCCCAGTAGTTCTAGTAAGCAAGTAAAAATAAGAATTGTTGATCTCGTTCACTTGTACAAAAATCATAATGTTATATGAGTATTTGTCATATTAGGTTGATTTTGGTAAACTTGTAGTGGAAAGTATGAAATAAATGTTTTAATGTTAAATGAAGTTACTTAAAATAATGGCTCCATTAGTTGTTTTGTGATTTTTACCAATCTTCGATTTTCCGTATAAGTGATTAGTGTGATATTCTTATTAAAGTAGTGTAACTCACCCTTATATTAAAAAATTTAGATAAAAAAGATCAAGATCTAGATCCTAATTAGTAAGAAGTGTGAGTAGTTTACCTCATGAACTCCATCAAGTGATAGTAGTGGTTAACCTCTTAGGATATTTATTTAGCTGTTTTCAATCATTTATTTGTTTTTTTATGAACCACTGTAGAAGGGATGTTCTAGTAGCTCTATTGAGCATTTTAATTTACCGTGTAAGGAATGTAAATATTAAATTTATTGTTTATTTCCATATTTAGAATTATTCATTTTCTTTAAGTTCTGGGCCTTTACATATATATGCATATATATAAAATATTAGTATAATAATATATTAATACATACATATATATATAATTGTCAATGTAATAATATATATAAATTGTTTGTGCAATAATATATATATAGAAACTTTTAATACAATAATATATAAATAAACTGTTAAAGTAATAATATATATATATAAACTGTTAGTGTAAAATTATATATATATATATAAAAAAAATTGTTAGTATAATATATAAATAAACTGTTAGAACAATAATATATATATATAAAAACTGTTAGTGTAAAAGTATATATGTATATAAACTATTAGTAATAATATATATAAATATAAACTTTAGTATAAAAGTATATATGTATATAAACTGTTAGTAATATATATGTATATAAACTGTTAGTAATAATATATATAAATATAAACTGTTAGTATAATATATATAAACTGTTAGTAATAATATATATATATATATATAATGTTAGTATAATAATATATATATATATAAACTGTTAGTATAATTTTAAGATGTGTGAATTCAAGATTGCTTTGATACCAAATGTGAGAAATTTTTATGCTGACATTATCTTTTTATAGAATTTCACACATCTTAAGAAAAGAAAGACAACAGAAAGTTAGAGCTACATATCCTTATGAGATGATGTAGTCATAACGTGATTGAGAGACTCATTGAAAAAAATCTTAATTCTCTGATTCGCTTCTTCTCTCTATCTAATTATTACGCACAAAACTTTATAACTTTAGCTGATAGAAGAAACTTTGAAGTAAGAATTTGTGCTCTTTTTATAAATGATATGAGATACCAAAATATATTCAAGATAATTGAATGTGTTGATAACCGTTTCTATTATTGTAGATTAATACCCATAAAATACAATAATTGTATAATTTATTTTAAAATTACCCACTCCATAAAGGTATATATATATTTTTTATAATGGTTATCTATTATTTTGGATGTCTTTTAAGTTGACTTTAATCATTATAAGTAGATGAGAAAATAAAATATTATATTAGTAGATCATCTATTTAATTGCTGAAATTAACATATTTTAGTTGTAGCGCCCGGGGAAATTGAAGAGGAAAAAAAAAAAAAAAAAAAAACGTGCGTGCCACGTCAGCAGACCCAGTCAGCAGGCCTGGCCAACCAGGACCTGCCACGTGGCAAAACTACGTCGACCGGGGACGGGCCACGTTGGCGATCCGCGTGCGCGCGATCGGACGGCCCAGATCAATCGCGCGCACGGACGGCCCAGATTTAATCGCACGGACGACCCATATTTAATAAAAAACGGACGGCCCAGATTAAATCAAAATGGACGGCTGAGATCAAAGGGCAAAAGGGTATAAATAAGACCCCCACACTAGACCCCAAACCCTAGCCGCCTGCCATCGCCGGAGAAGACGAACCAGAAGCCGGCCGCCGCCACCCGCCGCCGCACCGGAGGAATTTCCGACCGCTGATCGAGGTAAATTTCATACCCCCGACTCGTTTTTCCACGCTGATTTCTCCAGTGGCCAAATCGGAGCCAAAATCCCGGCAAAACGGCCGGAAAACAAGGTCAAAAGCCAGCGGCGCCGCTGCGTCCCTTCTCGATTTTTGCCTCCGATGAGGCCCTTCCCGGCCTCCGTTTAATGCAATTTTTATATCACCGTGATCGCCATTCTTTTCTCTACAGGTTGATCGGAGCTGAATCACCAAAACACGAACTTCACCGGAGAGCCGCCGCACCCGAGAGCACCACCGCCGGTAAGCTTCGGTTTTTCGTAAATTTTCGGCCCCCTGAGGGCCGTAGGGTTGTTTTATCGCAGGAACCAATGCGAGTGTGGCCGAATTCGGCTAGAAACGGCCGAAAACGGCCAACCCGAGGCGAACCGCCGCCGCAAGCGGCGGTGGCGTCGCCGGAACACGCCGGAGCCGCCGTGCCGGAGTTGCGATATTGGCCGAAAGGGGCCCTGGGCTTAATTTGGGATTTTTTGGAACACGTGCAGGTACCAGTAGTGCGTTTCAGTTCCCCAAGAAAAATTCAGGGAAAATTAGAGACAGCCTGCAAGCGCACCGTGAAGCCGTGTTCGGACCCCGAAACGGGTAAGGACCCCTCACCCTATTTCCTATCACGGTTTTAAAGTTCAATAAATAATAAACGGTATTTCATGAATCAACGAATGTGTGAAATTGCTTAAGGTCGCTAATGGAGCCCGAGTCTAGTGTGTTTGTCGGTTAATTATTTTTTGGCCTGTTTTACAGTTTTAAATGCAGTATGAGGTTTGATGTTTTCATTTTATAGTTTCGTGTGCATATTGTACTTTTTTATTGATTATTGGTTGAATGACTGGGATATTGATACTGTATGTTGTCTGTTTGGCATAAATTACTGTTTTGCTTGTTCGTATGTGGATTAATGATGCTGACTGAGGAAAAAGAGAATGAAAAATTATGTAAATGGGTAATGGTATAATGTGGTCAGCCTGACTAGATATCCTGGGAGATGGTGGACGGACCGGGTCCGTAGGGAACCCTACCGGGATTGTGGTCTCTCATATCGAACGGGGTATGGAGATCTTATGTGTTTTGGCGCCCATACCGGACGGGGTATGGGGACGGCCCGTTTCACCCTCATACCGGACGGGGTAATGAGGTCTATGTTTTGGCGCCCATACCGGACGGGGTATGGGGACGGCCCTGAAATATGATTTCAAGTGTTAAGGGTTAACGGGTAGTGGGATCCCTATGGATCCCCATGGATACTAGTGGACTGGTAAATGAGGAAAATATGTTGTGTAACGATTGAATTACGAAAAGTTTTATAGGTATTATGTTATACAGTTCATATATATGTTTTCATGATGATGATGATGTTTTTGCTTTCGTATATTGTTTTATGAATTTCACCGAGGTAAGTGAGTGGTAAAGGTTTTATTATTAATAAAAGGATTTGTTGTAAATTATGCTCTATTGGTCTTTTTGTATTTTCTACCCACCTTTACCTCCGTGACGGTGAGATATCGTGATGTCTTTACTGGGCTAGTGTAGCTCATTCCTTATTTAATCATTTCATATCAAGAGGACATCGTTCCTGAGCCGGTTCCGCAGGAGGACGACGAAGGGGATGCCTAAAGACTCCATAGTCATATTCGTACCTTTTACTTTCAAGTTTTTCCTTTAGGTAGTTTGATATTTTATATTTTGTGAGCACGTTTTTGGTTTTAGTGTAAGGGATGTTATTCAAATTTTGACTTCGCTTCCGCATTTGATATTTATAATATAAATTCCATTTTAAATTTCCGAGACTGCTACAGTTGGTATCAGAGCCGCATTTCCTCGGACCCATCCCTTACACTAATGTGCCTTAGAGAAATACTCACCGATATATTGTTACTCAATCATTCCTTGTGAATGCAGGTACACGGGAATGAGGAGAGGAAGGCCCCCACTAAACCGAGCGGCCCTAGATAATTCACTTCGGGAGGATTTAGATAGACTATTCAAGATGGTGGAGGCTCTCGCAGATGCCCAGCGAAGGCAAGAGGAGAGAAGGGAGTTACCGGGACCTCCTCCGCTAGCGCAGGTTGAGCCCCTGCTACAGCAGGCTGATCCCGAGCCACCCCGGCAGGAGCCTGTTCCTCCACGGTACCACCCGGCACCAGAGCCGCGGTACGATCCGGTACCACAGCCACAGTACCAACAGGTGCCGCCACAGCACATTCCAGTGCCCCCACCACATCAGCAGGCGCCACCACAGGGTCCCCCAGTTCACCCTCAGCCGGCCCCAGTCCCTCTACCTCGGGACCCCGCTCCCTCCTTGATCGACCCCGGCTTCATAGAGAGGTATAGGAGACTGAACCCTTCTACTTTTTCAGGGGGATCCTCTTTCGAAGAGGCCCAATACTGGCTGGCAGAGACTGAGAGAGCTTTTGAGACCTCGGGAGTAGTTCCTGAGCAGAGGGCTGCCATTGCCTCCTACATACTGGTAGGGGAAGCAGTACGCTGGTGGGAGCTCAAGCGGGCCACCCTGCCTGTACCAGTTACTTGGGAGCAGTTCCTAGCGGCCTTCCATGCGGAGTATCTCCCTAAACACATCCAACATTTAAAGGAAATGGAATTTGCTCAATTGGTCCAGGGTAATATGACAGTGTCGGAGTATGCCCGCAAGTTCTTGGAGCTGGGCCGACATGCCCCGGAGACATTGTTGGATGAGGGCCGAAAGGCCAGGAAATTCCAGTGGGGTCTCCGCCCGGCGATCAGACAGCACTTATTGGTGATGGAGCTCGAGACATATTCGGCAGTCCTGGCAAAGACACAGATCATAGAAAGGAGCTTCGACACCCGCCCTCAGCTAGCGGGAAGTTCCCGACCCTCAGCCCCGCTCCGCAGGCCAGCGCCTACCATGCCTGTCCAACCCAGTAAGAGGCCCAGACCTGCCGTCCAGGCCCCTCCTCAGGCTATGAGGGCAGCACGTGGGAAGATCTGCCAGTACTGCGGCAGGGATCATGGGGACCGACCCTGCTACCGCCTCAACAACACCTGTCGCATATGCGGCAGTGCCCAACACTATGCGAGGGAGTGCCCTAGGAACCAGAATCAAGGGAGGCCTCCAATCCAGGGCAGAGTTTACAACCTTACCCAGAAGGATGCCGACGCAGACCCGGACGTGGTACATGGTATGTATACTATCTCTGGCCACATTACTCATGTTTTATTTGATACTGGTGCATCACATTCTTTTATTTCACATGTTCTTGCTTCCAAAATTTGTGTATCACCTAATAGACTTGATTCATTATTGCTTGTATCTACTGCTGGGGGGGGAACATTGCTAGGAGAGGTTGTCTACAGGGCATGTGCCGTGGAGATAGCAGATAGAAAATTGAGGGTAGACCTGATAGGGTTAGACACAGGGAATTTTGATGTAATCCTAGGAATGGATTGGCTAGCGGCGTATCACGCCACCATAGACTGCTTTAACAAAAAGATTGTATTTAATCCTCCCAACGAGGAGCCATTTACAAGTTAATAAAATTATTCGGTACTGATTTCCCCTAATGGCAAATTCTTTTCTTCTTAATTCCCAGTGCCTTAATATTGTATTTTCTCTAACTAGGTAAACCCAAGAAAGAAGTTTGTATCCAAGAGATTCCAGTAGTCCGAGACTTTTCAGACGTATTTCCGGATGAACTGCCCGGTCTACCAGGGGACAGAGAGGTCGAGTTCACCATAGACTTACAGCCAGGAACCCAGCCCATCTCGGTAGCTCCTTACCGAATGAGCCGCATCGAGATGGAAGAGCTAAGGAAACAAATCACTGAGCTACAAAACAGTGGCTTCATTAGACACAGCATTTCCCCATTGGGTGCCGGGGTTACTTTTGCAAAGAAAGGGGATGGAACGTTGAGACTGTGTATTGATTATAGAAGGATAAACAAGGTAACAATTAAGAACAAGTACCCTCTTTCCCGGATTGATGACCTTTTCGATCAGTTGCAGGGTGCACAGGTCTTTTTCAAAATAGATCTACGATCAGGTTACCATTAGGTAAAAGTGAGAGCCGAAGACATCCCCAAGACGGCATTCCGAACTAGGTACGGACACTATGAGTTCTTGGTTATGCCATTTGGGCTAACCAACGCCCCGGCCATCTTTATGGATCTAATGAACAGAATCTTCAGAGAATTCTTGGATCAATTTGTCATCGTGTTCATCGATGATATCTTAGTCTACTCAAAAAGTAGGGAATAACATGCTCATCATCTTGCCCAAGTCCTACAGGTATTCAGGGAAAAGAAGTTGTATGCGAAGTTGAGCAAGTGTGGATTTTGGCTCGAGCAAACCGCCTTCCTAGGACATGTTATATCGAAGGAAGGGGTGTCGGTGAACCCTGAAAAGGTTGAAGTGGTACTTGGTTGGGAAAGGCTGACAACAGTTAAGGAAATTCGCAGTTTCCTAGGGATGGCAGGTTATTACCGCCGGTTTGTCGAATGGTTCTCTAGTCTAGCAGCTCCTCTGACCCGACTCACAAAGAAGAATGCAAGGTTTGAATGGAATGAGAACTGCGAAAAGAGTTTTTCAGAGTTGAAAAAGCGACTGACTACTGCACCAGTGCTGGCTCTACCGAGTGGATCAAGAGGGTACACGGTTTACAGTGATGCCTCCTATCTGGGTCTGGGTTGTGTCCTAATGCAGCATGGAAATGTTATAGCATATGGGTCTAGACAGCTAAAGAATCATGAGAAGAACTATCCTACCCATGACTTGGAGCTTGCCGCAATCATACACGCCTTAAAAACCTGGCGCCATTATTTGTATGGAGAGACCTTTCAGATCTACACCGATCATAAGAGTTTGAAGCATATCTTCACTCAGAAGGATCTCAACATGCGTCAGAGAAGGTGGATGGAACTCCTCAAGGACTATGATTGTGACATCCTATACCATCCAGGTAAGGGCAACGTAGTGGCCGATGCCCTTAGCAGGAAAAGTGCAGGCACCCTAGCCCATCTGATGGTTTCAGAATGTAGGTCCATTGGGGCCACACAGCAGGTTCGCCTGCGAGATCTGAAGAGAGTCACATGTTTGGGCCACCTAGCCGTCCAACCCGAATTAATCCAAAGAATAAAGGAAGCCCAGTTAGTCGACCCTGCCCTAGTAATCCGCAAGAAGGATGCAGAACAGGGAGTGAGCTCAGAATTTCAGATCTCTGCCGACGGTTTGATTCGTTTCAAGGACAGAATGTGTGTCCCAGACGATAGTGAGTTAAAAAGAGACATCATGACAGAGTCCCATAGTTCAAGGTTCGCCATGCATCCAGGAAGTACGAAAATGTATCAAACTATGCGACCTCGTTTCTGGTGGAATGGGATGAAGAGAGATGTAGCCGACTTTGTATCTAAGTGCTTGGTATGTCAGCAAGTCAAAGCAGAACATCAACGCCCGAGTGGGTTACTTCAGCCTTTACCGATTCCAGAGTGGAAGTGGGAACACATCACCATGGACTTCGTATCGGGACTACCCAAGGCACGATCGGGACATGATGCTATATGGGTAATTGTTGACCGACTCACTAAGTCTTCCCACTTCCTGGCCATCAGAATGACTGATCCTTTGGACAAGTTGGCAAGAATGTATATCCGGGAGGTAGTCAGACTGCATGGAGTTCCAGTGATAGTAGTATCCGACAGGGATCCCAGATTCACTTCTCGGTTTTGGAATAGTTTCTAGCAAGCTATGGGAACAAAGCTGTCTCTTAGTACTGCTTTCCACCCCCAAACCGATGGACAATCAGAGAGGACAATTCGTACGCTGGAGGATATGCTCCGAGCTTGTGTCCTTGACTCCGGGGGCCATTGGGACGACCACCTACCCCAAATAGAGTTTGCTTACAACAACAGTTACCAAGCAAGCATCGGCATGGCCCCATACGAGGCGCTATACGGGCGTCCGTGCAGGTCACCGATCTGTTGGAAAGAAGTGGGCGATAGAAGATTGTTTGGCCCGGATTTGGTAGAAGAAACCACGTCCAAGATAGTTAAGATCAAGAAGAACATCCAGACAGCTCAGAGTAGGCAGAAGAGTTATGCTGATACCCGGAGGAGAGACCTGGCCTTTGAAAAAGGCGACCGGGTGTTTCTTAAAGTCACCCCCTTCAAGGAAATTAGTAGGTTCGGCAAGAGGGGAAAATTAAACCCCAGATATATTGGACCCATTGAAATCTTAGACAAGATTGGTACCACTGCCTACAGACTTGCACTGCCTCCTGAGCTCTCCCGGGTTCATAATGTGTTTCACGTATCTATGCTACGCAAGTACTATCCGGACCCTTCTCATGTCTTGGCTCATGAACCGCTTCCACTCCGAGAGGACTTGTCTTATGAAGAAGTACCGGTCGGTATCACGGACCGAGAGAGCAGAATACTCCGCAACCGGAAAATATCATTTGTAAAAGTCTGTGGCAGAACCACACGTCCAGGGAGGCCACCTGGGAACTGGAATCAGAATTTAGGGCTCAATATCCTCATCTGTTCGATCAAGAGTAACGAGGCAAATTTGGGGACCAAATTTCTTTAAGGGGGGGAGAGTTGTAGCGCCCGGGGAAATTGAAGAGGGAAAAAAAAAACGTGTGTGCCACGTCAGCAGCCACGTCAGCAGACCCAGTCAGCAGGCCTGGCCAACCAGGACCTGCCACGTGGTAAAACCACGTCAACCGGGGACGGACCACGTTGGCGATCCGCGTGCGCGCGATTGGACGACCTAGATCAATCGCGCGCACGGACAGCCCAGATTTAATCGCACGGACGGCCCATATTTAATCAAAAACGGACGGCCTAGATTAAATCAAAATGGACGGCTGAGATCAAAGGGCAAAAGGGTATAAATAAGACCCCCACACCAGACCCTAAACCCTAGCCGCCTGCCCTCGCCGGAGAAGACGAACCAGAAGCCGGCCGCCGCCACCCGCCGCCGCACCGGAGGAATTTTCGACCGCCGATCGAGGTAAATTTCATACCCCCGACTCGTTTTTCCATGCTGATTTCTCCAGTGGCCAAATCGGAGCCAAAATCCAGGCCAAACGGCCAAAAAACAGGGCCGAAAGCCAGCGGCGCCGCCGCGCCCCTTCTCGATTTTTGCCTCTGATGAGGCCCTTCCCGGCCTCCGTTTAATGCAATTTTTATATCACCGTTCTTTTCTCTACAGGTTGATCGGAGCTGAATCACAAAAACACGAACTTCACTGGAGAGCCGCCCCACCCGAGAGCACCGCCGCCGGTAAGCTTCGGTTTTCCGTAAATTTTCGGCCCCCCGAGGGCCGTAGGGTTGTTTTATCGCAGGAACCAATGCGAGTGTGGCCGAATTCGGCCGGAAACGGTCGAAAACGGCCAACTCGAGGCGAACCGCCGCCGGAGCACGGCGGAGCCGTCGTGCCGGAGTTGCAATATTGGCCGAAAGGGGCCCTGGGCCTAATTTGGGATTTTTTGGAACACGTGCAGGTACCAGTAGTGCGTTTCAGTTCCCCGAGAAAAATTCAGGGAAAATTGGGGACAGCCTGCAAGTGCACCGTGAAGCCGTGTTCGGACCCTGAAACGGGTAAGGACCCCTCACCCTATTTCCTATCACGGTTTTAAAGTTCAATAAATAATAAAACGGTATTTCATGAATCAACGAATGTGTGAAATTGCTTAAGGTCGCTAATGGAGCCCGAGTCTAGTGTGTTTGTCGGTTAATTATTTTTTGGCCTGTTTTACAGTTTTAAATGCAGTATGAGGTTTGATGTTTTCATTTTATAGTTTCGTGTGCATATTGTACTGTTTTATTGATTATTGGTTGAATGACTGGGATATTGATACTGTATGTTGTCTGTTTGGCATAAATTACTGTTTTGCTTATTCGTATGTGGATTAATGATGCTGACTGAGGAAAAAGAGAATGAAAAATTATGTAAATGGGTAATGGTATAATGTGGTCAGCCTGACTAGATATCCTGGGAGATGGTGGACGGACCGGGTCCGTAGGGAACCCTACCGGGATTGTGGTCTCTCATATCGGACGGGGTATGGAGATCTTATGTGTTTTGACGCCCATACCGGACGGGGTATGGGGACGGCCCGTTTCACCCTCATACCGGACGGGGTAATGAGGTCTATGTTTTGGCGCCCATACCGGACGGGGTATGGGGACGGTCCTGAAATATGATTTCAAGTGTTAAGGGTTAACGGGTAGTGGGATCCCTATGGATCCCCATGGATACTAGTGGGCTGGTAAATGAGGAAAATATGTTGTGTAACGATTGAATTACGAAAAGTTTTATAGGTATTATGTTATACAGTTCATATATATGTTTTCATGATGATGATGATGATGTTATTACTTTCGTATATTGTTTTATGAATTTCACCGAGATAAGTGAATGGTAAAGGTTTTATTATTAATAAAATGATTTGTTGTAAATTATGCTCCATTGGTCTTTTTGTGTTTTCTACCCACCTTTACCTCCGTGATGGTGAGATATCGTGATGTCTTTACTGGGCTAGTGTAGCTCATTCCTTATTTAATCATTTTAGATCAAGAGGACATCGTTCCCGAGCCGGTTCCGCAGGAGGACGACGAAGGGGATGCCTAAAGACTCCATAGTCATATTCGTAGCTTTTACTTTCAAGTTTTTCCTTTAGGTAGTTTGATATTTTATATTTTGTGAGCACGTTTTTGGTTTTAGTGTAAGGGATGTTATTCAAATTTTGATTTCGCTTCCGCATTTGATATTTATAATATAAATTCCATTTTAAATTTCTGGGGCTGCTACATTAGTATACTCGACTTTGGTTTTTTTAAAAAAAAATGTTTTAGTTCAAACCAAACAATATCCAAAAATACTGATTTGAGCAATAATTAAAATAGTTTGGTATTTGCCCCATTAAACTAATTCTTGATCCTGTTTGATTACAGACTTATAAACACCCATATTTTATATAGAACGTATTTATAAATTTATATTTAGTCTAAGTAAAAATAAAAGCTTCATCTAAAATGATAAAAATTAAGATGATATAGAATCTAAGATAAATTGAAAAAGTATAGTTCAAATTGAATCAATTTTAATAAATTTCGGAATATGTGTTCTGATTCTGCATAATATTCTTTGTACGTCAAATATTTGTTATCTTGATACAGTTTACATATTCTACTAATTAAACCAATATTATGTTCAAAATAAATTTAAAAATTACACGAAATTTATTTACACGTCTGCATTCAATTTAACTAGAAGAATAAGTAAAGTGTATTAGGGCAAGTAAAAATTTAAATATATATATATATATATATAATGTCGTGTGAAATTAAGACAAAATATTCTCAATTCTATCAATTTTGACAAAAACTAGAGTATAATTTTTAATTCCTAAAATTCACTTTATCAGCTTAAGTAAAATTATCATGAGTTTAAAGTTAAAATAAGCATGAATTTGTAAATAAATTATATAAAAATTCTGAATATCTTCTAAATTCAGCTTTTAAGCATGAATTTGCATATGAATAACACATTGGTTTTAACTTTATTACACAATTTAGCCATAATGAACAGTTTTAACAAAAAAAAAGTTGAAATGTTTTTTATGTTTAAATATTTTTTTAATAGGGGAAACAAACAAGTAGATGAAGACATTTGTTATATGCTTATATATATATTTATTATATTTTATTTTTTAAAAGATTTGAATTACAAACTTAATTTTTAGATCTTCGAAAATCGAGAAAATGGTTAATAATTATTAAAAGAAAGACATCCCTTGTGAAACTTAAAACATGGAAAGTTAGTGTTGTGGTAATTGATAAATTAAAAGTATGCAGCATCAACAGAAATTGGGAGCCCTCATGAAAATGGGGTGGCTTGTCCCATAACGAGTTAAAAAGAAATGTTTCCATAAGCCTATAATATGGTAGCTCTTGTTTTCATAAATTATAGCTGTAAAATTAAGTTATATATTATGAACAAAATGATATAATAGTTAAAATTTTTATATTTTATTTGTATTCAAGAATTATAAATTTAAATTTTTAATGATAATATAAAGTTTATTACTTTATAAATATATTATGAATTAACAGCAAACGATTTATAATATTTAATTTAATAAAATTAAAAATTTTAACTCATTAATATTTTAATGTGTTAATGAGATTGTAGTAATTAAGTTGACTTCCAATAAATCATAATGTATGTAGATAAATAAAATATTCTGTAATAACAAAGTGAAAAATTCAATCTAACATTTTTATTCTTTTTTAAAAAAACAAACTGCAAGAGGCATATTGTTGAATTTATAATGGGATATTGAGTAGTAATATAACGACCTCGGAAATTCCAAATGAAATAAACCATAAATTAAGTGCGGAAACAAAATAATCAGTTAGGGTTTACATTCCTTACATAATAACTTAAAGTCCCAAATAGTATTACGAGAACTACCCTTTTAAGGAAATACAAAAAAATAAGGAAATAAATGAAAAATAAATAAAACTGACATCCTACTCGCAACCATCTTGTGGATTGGGCTCTAGATCTTGATTCTCTTAATATGAAATTGTTAATAAAGAAATGAGTTACACTAGCCCAGTAAGAATATCACGCTACTCACCGACACAGAAATAACGTTTGGTAGAAAAATTAAAATAACATAACACATATCATGATTGCATATTCAATTAACCAAAACAACAACTTCCCCTTTTTTGATGCCTACTTGTATCTATTGGAGTTCATAGGGATATATATCCCCACAACGCGTGAACATTTTTCTTCAACATTTTTAATTAACCAGCTATCCCCATAACTCGTCCGGTATGAGTGCCAAATTACAAAACCTCAATACCTCATCCAATATGAGGGTGAAACAGGCCGTTCCAATACCCTATATGGTATGAACACCAAATTATAAAGCCTCGATACCCCGTCCGGTATGAGAAAACATTCACGGTAGGGTTCCCCATTCACCCGATTCGTCCACCATCTCCTAGGATATCCAGTAAGAGTGTTGTTTCATCCATTCTCTTAATCACACAGTTCTCATTTACCTTTAATCTCTAGTTTTCCAATTCAACCGTAATCACATAAAACAAACAAAACATGCATAAGAGAATGCAATCACATCTCAGTTTCTCAATTTAACAGTAATCACATAACACAACAATACATACATTCAAAATTATATAATTAATCAATCAGATATTATCTTGCACTTAAATTGTAAAATAAATCAATATAAATAGTACTATAAGAATTACCATTTGAAGTAAATACAAAAAAATAAGAAAATAAACGAAAAATAAATAAAACTGGTATCCTACTCGCAACTCTCTTGTGGATCAGACTCTGGATCCTGATCGTCTTGATATGAAATTGTTAATAAAGAAATAAGCTACACTAGCCCAGTAAGAATATTATGCTACTCACCGACACATAAATGAAGGTTGGTAAAAAAATAAAAATAACATAACACATATCATGATTGCATATTCAATTAACCAAAACAACAATTTTTCCTTTTTTGATGCCTACTTATATCCATTAGGGTTCATAGAGATATCCCAACAACGTGTGAATCCTTTTCTTTAACATTTTCAATTAACGGACTATTCCCATACCCCGTCCGGTATAAGGGTGAAACGGGCCGTCCCCATACCCCGTCCGGTATGAGTGCCAAATTACAAAATCTCGATACCCTGTCCGGTATGAGGCAACATTCATAGTAGGATTTTCTATGCACCCGATCTATCCACCATCTCCCAAGATATCCAGTAAGGTTGTCGTTTCATCCATTCACTTAATCACACAGTTCTCATTTACCTTTAATCTCTAGTTTTCTAATTTAACTGTAATAACATAAAACAAACAAAATATGCATCAGAGAATGCAATCACATCTCAATTTCTCAATTTAACAGTAGTCACATAACATAGTAATACATACATTCAAAACTATAAAATCGATCAATTAGATATTATCTTGCACTCAAACTGTAAAATAAATCAACAGAAATCAACATGGAATAATTTCTGGTTTTGTCTCCATTAGTAACCCATAATTAATTATAGATATTTTTTAAATTGCACAAAACACTGTGTTAATATTAATTTGACTTCAATTCTATAACAGAGAATAGGGTGAGAGATTCTTACTCAAGTCGATGTTTGAAAAGTTAAACTTGTTAACTGCACCTACTGGCGGTCCTCGGGTTCTCTGAATTTTTTTTTCGAGGATTAAAATGAGTTACAAATACCTACAAATATCTTAAAAATCCAAAATCGGTGTCAGCACCTCTTTTTGGCCAATTTTGGAATTTTGGCACGGCACCTCCGCCATGCTCCAGTGACGGCACCGTTGCCCGCATCGGTGATTTACCTTGGGTCGGCTGTTTTCGATCATTTTCAGCCGAATTCGTCCGGTTTTGCATCAATCCCTGTAAGAAAACAAGTTAAGGAGCATCGGTTGGTAAAAAAATGAAAAACCAAAACTCACCAACAACAGAGTTCTCCGGTGCGGTAGCTCCGCTGGTTCACCTTTGTGGTTGGGTGTTTTGCTTCGGTTAACCTGTAGAGAAGAAAACGGTGGTTAAAATGGTGAAAGAATTACACAGAACGGGAATTCGAAAGGACCTCAACGGATGCATTTTTTTGTAATTTCCGGCGTTAGTGTCTCCGAGCTTTGCCAGCGGTTTTTGACCAATCTGCCGGTCTTTTGGTTTTGATTTGATCATAGGGGTGTTTAAAATTGAATTCCAAGCAAATGAGAAATTTTTTACCTCTTTTGGCAGTCAGAAGTTGCTCTGGACTGTTGATCACATTTAAATCTGACCGTCCAATCACGTTTGGAGAGGTAACGCATCCGGGTCGTCCGTGCACGCGAGAGTGAATCTAGGCCATTCGATCGCAGGCATGCGGACCGCCCGTATGGCCTCCCGCATGGCACTACGTCAGCATCCGTTGCCACGCGGCGCATTCTGGTTTGTCAGGGCTGCTGACTGGGCATCCTACATGGCACAACTTTTTTAAATTATATTTTGACCCCCAGTTTTCGATTTTTCTTTCAAAAATATCCCAAGAACCCAAATTTTTACTCATTCTTCCCAAATTTATTTTTAATTTCATTCCCCTCCTATTTTTCTTCATTTTTACATTAAATTAAAATTCAAAAAATTCAAAAATTATATTTATAGATTAATTTAAATTACAATTAAATTAATTTGGGTATTATAACTCTCCCCTCTTAAAAGAAATTTGGTCCCTCAAATTTATCTCTCTCTCACTCATTCAAACAGTTGGGGGTTAGGCTTTGAAGTCTGATTCTAACTCCCATGTGACTTCTCTTAGTGTATGATTCTGTCATAGGAACTTAACAAAGGAAATTTTTTGGTTGTGGAGTAATATGCTCTTTCAGTCTACAATACAGACCGATACTTTCTCATAGGACATATATTCTTGGAGTGAAAGAGGCTCGTGGGCAAAGACGTGAGAGAGGTTCAGGTTGTACTTACGTAGCATGGACACATGAAACACATTACGGACTCTGAAAAGTTCTGGAGGCAATGCCAGCCTATAGGTGGCGGTACCAATTTTGTATAAGATTTTAAATGGCCCAATAAATCGGGGATTCAACTTTTTCCTCTTGCTAAATCTACAAATTCTCTTGAAAGCGGTGACTTTAAGGAACACCCGATCGCTTTTCTCAAATTTTAAATCTCTCCTCCGGGTGTTCGCATAACTCTTATGCTTGCTCTGAACCGTTTGAATGTTCTTCATGATTTTATCTATTTTGGTTGTAGTCTCCTCTATAAGATTTGGGCCGAATAGTTTCATATCACCCACTTCTTCCCAACATATCGACGACCTGCATGGCTGGTTATACAACGCCTCATATAGAGCCATGTCAATACTTGTTTAGTAGCTGTTGTTGTAGGCGAACTCTATTAAGGGTAGATGGTCATCCCAATGGCCCCCAAAGTTAAGAACACAAGCTTAGAGCACATCCTCAAGTGTGGGGATCGTCCTTTCTAACTGTCCATCGATTTGAGGGTGGAATGCAGTACTAAGGAATAGTTTTGTTCCCATGACTTGTTGAAATCTAGACCAGAACCGAGAAGTGAACTTGGGGTCCCTATTAGACACTACTATTACTAGTACTCCATGTAATTTAACTATCTCCCGGATATATATTATTACTAACTTATTCAAGGGATCAGTCATCCTGATGGCCAAGAAATGGAAAAACTTGGTAAGCCGGTCAATAATTATCCAGATGACATCATATCTTGAGCGTATCCTAAGCAATCCTGTCACGAAATCCATGGTGATATGTTCTCACTTCCACTCCAGAATTGGTAATGGCTGAAGTAGCCCACCTGGGCATTGATGCTTTGCCTTGACCTGCTGACATACCAAACACTTAAAAAATAAAGTCAGGCACATCTCTTTTCATCTCGTTCCACCAAAATCGGGGTTGCATACTTTGATACATCTTAGCGCTTCTGGGATACATGGAAAACTTTGAGGTATGGGCCTCTGTCATGATATCCCTTTTTAACTCATTGTCACCTGAAATACACACATTGTTTTAGAATCTGAGCAACTCATCGGTAGAGACTCAAAATTCTGAGTTAACTCTTTATTCTGCATCTTTCATGAGGTCTGCTTAGGTGGAATCGACAGACTGAACTTCCTTTATTCTCTAGATTAACTCAGGTTGAATGGTCAGGTGGGCCAAACATATGACTCTTTTCAGGTCCTGAAGTCGTACGTGTTGTGTGGCCCCTATTACTCTACATTCTGAAACCATCAAATGAGCTAATATACCAGTACTTTTCATGCTGAGTGTGTCAGCTACCACGTTGTCCTTACCCTAGTGATATAAGATATTGCAATCATAGTCCTTGAGGAGTTCTATCTACATTCTCTGATGCATGTTGAGATCATTTTGAGTGAATATGTGTTTCAAGCTCTTATGATCAGTATAGATCTGAGAAGTCTTTCCATACAAGTAATGGCGCCAAGTCTTCAATGTGTGGATAATTGCGGCCAATTCTAAATCATGAGTGAGGTAGTTTTTCTTATGACTCTTCAACTGCCTAAACCCACAGGCTATGACCTTTCCATGCTGTATCAAAACACAACCCAACCCCAGGTAGGAGGAATCACTATAAACTGTATATCTACTCGATCCGCTCGACAAGGCTAACACATGTACGGTAGTCAATCGTCTCTTTAGTTCTGAAAAATTTCTTTTACAGTTCTCGTTCTACTCAAACTTAAGGTTCTTCTTTGTGAGCCGAGTTAGAGGAGCAGCTAGGCTAGAAAACTCTTCCACAGATCTGCGGTAATAACCTGTCATCCCCAGAAAGCTACAGATCTCCTTAATCGATGTCAATTTTTTTCAGCCAAACACTGCTTCAACTTTTTTGAGGTTCACCAACACTCTATCTTTTGATATGATGTGTCATAATAAGATAGTTTATTCAAGTTAGAAGGCACACATACTCAATTTTGCATACAACTTCTTCTCTCTAAGAACCTGCAAAATCTGAGTCAGATAGTGAGCGTGTTCCTTTCTGCTTTTTGAATAAACTAATATATCATCGATGAACATAATGACGAAATGATCTAAAAATTGTCTGAAAATCCTGTTCATCAAGTCCGTGAAGATGGCTAGAACATTGGTTAGTCTAAATGGCATGACCAAGAACTTATAGTGTCCGTACCTGGTTCAAAAAACTATTTTGGGAATGTTTTCTGCCATGATCTTTACTTGATGGTAACCTAAATGCAACTCTATCTTGTAGAAGACTTGGGCACCTGCAACTCATCAAAAAGATCATCGATCCTGAGGAGGGGGTACTTGTTCTTGATCGTGACCTTGTTCAGGCCTTTATAGTCAATACATAACCTCAACGTCCCATATTTCTTTCTTGTAAATATGACTCCGGCACCCCAAGGAGACACACTATGTTGGATGAATCCACTATCCTACAATTTAGTGATTTGTTCCCTCAGTTCCTCCATCTCAACACGACTCATGCGATAAGGAGCAACCGAAATAGGCTGGGTGCTTGGCTGAAGGTCTATGGTGAATTTGACTTCTCTATCCACTGACAGTCCAGGTAGTTCAACCGGGAACACATATGGAAAGTCTCAGATTATCGAAATCTCTTGAATACAAATTTCTTTCTTGGGTTTGCCTAGTTAGAAAAAACAGTCGGGTTAAAATACTTGATAATAAAATAATTTGCCATGAGGGAAACAAATGTTAAAGAATTTTATTAATTTATAAATGACTCCTCATTAGGAGGGTTGAATACAACATTCTTGTGAAAATAATTTACAGTGGCGTGATATGCCGTTAGCTAATTCATTCCTAAAATTACATCAAAGTTCTCCATGTCAATCTATATTTGGTCAACATTCAATTTCTTATCTACTATATCTATGACACAGACTTTGTATATAACTTTTTCCAATAGTGTCCTACTCCCAAGATTAGCCACAAAGAACATAGAATTAAGTTCTTTAGGTAATATAATTAATTTTGATGTAAAAATATGTGAAACAAATGAATGCGATGCACCAATATCAATCAAAGCATGAGCAGAATGGTTATAGATAGTGTATGTTCTGTACCACATCCGGGTCGGCTTCTGCATCCTACTGAGTGAGATTGTAAGCTCTGCCCTAGATAAGAGGTCTGGCCTGGTTCTAGTTCCTCGGGCACTCCCTTGCATAATGTTGGGCACTACCGCATATGCGGCAGGTATTATTGAGACAATAGCAGGGTCGGTCCCCATGATCCTTACCATAGTGCTGACAGGGCTTACCGCGCCCTGCTGCTAGAACTTGAGGAGGAGCCTGAGTCATTAGCTTGGGTCTCTTATTATGTTGAACAGGTGCAGTAGGTGCTGGTTTGCGGTATGGAGCCGAGGGCCTGAGGTTCCCTACTGCTAGGGGGAAGGTGCGAAGGTTACTCTCCACTAATTGTGCCTTGGCCAAAACAGGCGAATAGGTTCTGAGCTCAAGCACAAACAACTACTGTTTGATCTCAGGATAGAAACCCCACTTGAACCTTCTAGCCTTCCTGCCTTCATCTGTCATGCTCTACGGGGAATACTGGCCCAACTCTAGGAACTTGCAAGCATATTCTGATACAGTCATGTCTCCTGGACCAAGTGTGCAAACTCCATCTCCTTTAGATATCGGAGATGCTTTGAAAGGTACTCTGCATGAAAGGCCGTCAGGAACTATTCCCAAGTGACTGGAACGAGCAGGTTGGCCTACTTGAGTTGTCACCAGCGGCTTACTTCTCCCACCAGCATGTAGGTAACAATGATGACTTTCTGTTCGGGAGTCAACCCAAGTGTCATGAAGGCTTTCTCTGTCTCAGCTAACCAGTACTCGGCCTCTTCAAAGGAGGATCCTCTTACAAAAGTAGATGGATTTAGTCTTTTATACCTCTCGACGTAGTCTGGGTCCATCATGGGAGGAGTTGAGTCACGTGAAAAAAGGGACTGGACTGTGCTGAGGATGTACTAGATGGCCCTGTGATGGTATTGGATGATACAGTGGGGGCACCAGATTGTACTGTAGTGGTACCGGGTGATGCAGTTGAGGCACCGGGCCATATTGTGGTGGTGCCGGGTAATGCGGTTGGGGCACCGGGCCATATTGTGGTAGTGTCGGGTGATACTGTAGTTGGAGCACCGGATCATACTAGGGTGACATCGGGTGGTACTGTGGAGGAGCAAGGTCGTACGGGGGTAGCTCGGGATCCTCTCGCTGCAGAGGTGGCTTAACATGTGGTAGCGGAGGAGGGTCAAGTAGCTCCATCCTTTTCTCCCGGGCCTGCTGGGCATCGATGAGTCTCTCCAGTATCTCAAATAACCGGTCAACATCCTCTCATAGCAAATCCTCCCGGGCTACTTAGTTTAGTGGGGGTCTTCCTCTCTTCATCTATCTGTACTTATATTGCACAATGAACAGTTGAGTGATAATTCATTGTTTTTGGTGTTTCCTAAGGATTTTGTGTAAGGAATGGGTCCGATGAACGTGGCTCTGATACCAACTGCAACGACATCAGAAATTTCAAATGAAATAAATCATAAATTAAGTGCAAAAACAAAATAATTAGTTAGGGTTTACATTCCTTACACAATAACTTAAGGTCCTAAATAGTACTACGGGAATTACTCTTTGAAGGAAATACAAAAAATAAGGAAATAAATAGAAAATAAATAAAACTGGCAACCTACTCGCAACTCTCTTGTGGATCGGGCTTTGGATCCTGATCCTCTTGATTTAGCTACAATACCCCAGTAAAAATATCACACTACTCACCGGCACAGAAATAAAGGTTAGTAGAAAAATCAAAACAACTAATTGAGTTCTTAATTAAACAAATTCATTTATTATGGACAAAATCATTTACCGCCTACTTACCGTAGCGAGATTTACCAAAACAAATTGTAGAATCAATAACATAACATATATCATGATCGCATATTCAATTAATCAGAACAACAACTTTTCTTTTTTATCAACCTACTAGTATCCATAGGGGTTCATAGGGATGTCCCCATAACGTGTGAACCCTTTCCTTTAACATTTTCAATTAACGAGCCATCCCCATACCCCGTCTGGTATGAGTACCAAATTACAAAACCTCAATACCTCGTCTGATATGAGGGTGAAACGGGCCATCCCCATACCTCGTCCGGTATGAGTGCCAAATTAAAAAGCCTCGATACCCCGTCCGGTATGAGGCAACGTTCACGGTAGGATTCCTTATGCACCCGACCATCTCATAGGATATCTAGTAAGGCTACCATTTCATCCATTTACTTAATCACACAGTTCCCATTTACCTTTAATCTCCAGTTTTCCAATTCAACCATAATCACATAAAATAAACAAAATATGCATAAGAGAATACAATCACATTTTAGTTTCCTAATTTAACAGTAGTCACATAAGGTAGCAATACATACATTAAAAATTATAAAATTGATCAATCAGATATTATCATGCACTCAAACTGTAAAATAAATCAACAGAAATCAACATGGAATAATTTTCGGTTCTGGCTTCATTAGTAACCCGTAATTAATTATAGATATTTTCTAAATTGTACAAAATACCATATTATTGTTAATTTGACTTCAATTTTATAACAGAGAATAAGGTGAGAGATTATTACTCAAATTAACGTCCAAAAAGCTAAACTTGTTGACTGCGCTTATTGGCGGTCCTCGGGTTCCCTGAATTTTTCTTCGGGGATTAAAACGCACTTCAAATACCTACAAATATCCCAAAAACCTAAAATCGGTGTCAGCACCTCTTTTTGGCCAATTCTGAAATTCTGACACGACAGCTCTGTCGTGCTCCGGCGATAGCACTGATGGGCGGTTTGCCTCGGGTCAGCTGTTTTCGGTCGGTTTTTCATCAATCCTTGCGAGAAAACACGTTAAGAGGCTTCAGTTGGCCCTAAAAAAAATGAAAAATCGAAACTCACCAGCAGCAGGGTTCTCTAGTGCGGTGGCTCCACCGGCTCACCTTTACGGTTAGGTGTTTTGCTTCGGTCAACCTGTAGAGAAGAAAACAGTGGTTAAAATGGTGAAAGAATTACGCATAACGGGAATCGGGAAGGGCCTCATCGGAGGCATTTTTGTAATTTTTCGCAGCGCCAGCGCCTGGTTTTTCCCGCAGTTTTCAGCCAATTCGCCGATCTTTTAGCTCCGATTTGGCCATGAGGATATTTAAAATTGAATTCCGAGCAAATAAATTTTTTTTTACCTCTTTCGACAGTCGGAAGTGGCTCTGAACCGTTGATCGCGTTTAAATCTGACCGTCCGATCACGTTTGGGGAGGGAACGCATCCGGGCCGTCCGTGCGCGCAGGAGTGAATCTGGACCGTCCGATCGCAGGCACATAGACCGCCCGCGTGGCCTCCTGTGTGGCACCGCATCAGCGTCCGTTGCCACGCGGCGCATTCTGGTTTGTCAGGGCTGCTGACTGGGCATTCTACGTAACACAACTTTTTTAAATTACGTTTTAACCCCCAGTTTTTAATTTTTTTTTTAAAAAATATCATCATAACTTAAATTTTCACCAATTTTTTTTAAAATTATTTTCAATTTCATCCCCCCTCCTATTTTCCTTCTTTTTAGATTAAATTAAAATTTTAAAATTATATTTATAAATTAATTTAAATTATAATTAAAATAATTGGGTATTACAAGTAAAATTTAGAATAATAATTTACTATTCATATATACATTTTCTTAAAAAAGATATCAAGAACTAAAATATTCCAAAAATGGATACTAATATTATAAATAATTAAAGAACTACTTGTCTTTGAAGTAAATGTTGTAAATATTAATATTACAATTAAAACCAATTAATTAAATTAAAGGAAATGATAATAATCCAATGAATTGTGCAATTTATTACATGGCACTTGGGATTTAGGAGGATAAGAAAAGGAGGGGGATTTGAGGTGTTATGGTGTCAAGTAATTAATTAGTATAATCCTAGAACACATAAAACCTTGAAATATGAAAAGTAAAGAGTTGGGTTGTAGGGCTCAGTCTCCCACATTTAGCATGTGTGTTAAGATTAGTGAATTAAACACTCCAAGAAATTACTTTATTTTTTAATTAATATAATAATCAAGGTTGGCCTAACAGGATCCTACATTTATGTAAACCAAGTAATTTTGCACATGAAAATTAGCAAATATCAAAACAACAAATCAAGACCTCTTTTTTGTTTCTTAAATGCAAGGAACATTCTTCTTTAACTCAAAACTCCTATTTATGCATTGTTAAACTCTATACTCTCTCTCTCTCTCTATATATATATATATATATTGCTCCTTGGAAACATACAAAATAAAGTTTTAAACTTTAACGTCTTCTGAGTTTTGGGTTATTGGAGTCAAGGGGAGATCAGTCTGATTTGAAGTAAAAAGCTTTCTCTACTCCTCTCTTGTTTCCTCCACTTTATTCTCCTCAAATTCCATTCTACTCTTTCACCCTACATTGTCTTATTTCTCAATTTCTTTCTTCCCATGAACAACCTATTTTCTTCTCTTCTTCCTCTTTTTTATTTCACCATTCATCTCTTAAATTTCGGGAATTGGCAGTTCCAGTAACTCCTGCTTTCAGTTGTTCAGATCTTTGTTTCTTCTACATCTGCATTCTGTTGTAAGCAAAACCCACAAAATCATATACTTCAACAACATCCATTATTGGTATATCAGGATACCCACATGAAGTTGTGAAACAATGAGAGATGGGAGCTCCAACAAAAGCAAGGTTTTGATAAATCTCTTTCTCTATGCATTTTCTTTTTCTTCCAGTTTCAATTTCAATCACTAACTCTCCCACTTTTCTCTTTTATTTCCTCGAAGCTTTCATGGACCAAATCACTCGTGAAGAAGTGGCTCAATATCAAGAGCAAAGCCCAAGACTTTCTCGCCAATGATGTCGATTATGGAGGTCATTGTTCTGTTACTAACATTCCTTGCTCATTTTCACATCAATTTGAGTTTCTTCCCTTCCCAATCTTACCTTCTAAAGCAAAAACAAAAATGGGGTCTCCATACATTGTTTCTCTGACATTAAAAAATTACATAGCGTTTTTTTGTTTGTTGTGTTTTGATCTTTAACGGGTTTTACTTTGCAAGCAAGAGTGTGTTATTTGTTTTCTTCCCCTTTCATCTGTTTCAACTTTCAATCCCATTTATTTTTGTATGTTTTAATTTTAGTTTTTTTTTTTAAAAAAAGAAAAAAATTTGGTTCAGCTTTTGTTTCTTGTGGTGTTGGAATATGTGGAATTGATTCATTTTAACAGTGGGTATAGCAGAAGCTTTAACAACTTTATGGTACCTCTTTTTCAGGTGGTGATGAATATTGGAAGAACAACTTCTCTGAGAGGGAAGCATGCACCACCAAGAAAAGCAAAACAGGTTCAGCATCAGACACCACCTCTGTAATCAGTATCAATATTGCCTTGGACCACACTACTCCTTTAACCTTCATATTTTAAACTAAACCCAAATATTAAAATGAAAATCTTTTAAGCTTTCCTAATACCCAATACAATGGATGTTTGCAGAGAGAATGAATAAAAGAAGCTCTGATCGGGTTTGGCGAAGTAAGATTGATCTTGATCCCTCACAGGTCACAGATGTGCATAATTATAGGTATTTTTTTTTTTAATGTTAGGCTGATTAGTATCTTTTCAAGCTTTGATTTTTACTGTTCATTTTCATTTCATGTGGGCTCAGGATTTTTGTTGCTACATGGAATGTGGGGGGAAAATCTCCCCCAAGTTATTTAAATCTTGAAGATTGGCTTCACACCTCCCCTCCTGCTGATATTTATGTTCTTGGGTATGCTCCCATTTTGCTGTTTATGGAATTTTTATTGTGATCTCTGGATACCCTCGTTGATAAATTTGGCTCTCAGGTTTCAAGAAATTGTTCCTTTGAATGCGGGTAATGTGTTGGGTACCGAAGATAATGGCCCCGCAAGAAAATGGCTCTCTCTTATTCGAAAGACTCTAAACAGTCTTCCTGGAACTAGTGGGAGTTGCCATACACCTTCTCCAATCCCTGATCCAATTGTTGAACTAGATGCCGATTTTGAGGGATCAACAAGACAGAAAGCTTCGTCTTTCTTTCATCGCAGGTCATTCCAATCCCTGAGCCGCAGCATGAGAATGGATAATGACAAGTCAATGTCACAACCACGACTTGATCGTAGATTTAGCGTATGTGATCGAGCTATCCTTGGTCACAGGCCTAGTGACTGTGACCAAAGTTATAGATGGGGTTCCTCTGATGATGAGAATGTATCTGGGGATTCACCAGTTACTGCTCAGTATTCTCAATATTCACCAACATCCTACAGTGGATCATTTGCCATGGAGGATAGAGACAGACAGAGAGGGCACTCAAGGTACTGTTTGGTTTCTAGTAAGCAAATGGTCGGAATATATCTAACGGTATGGGTGAAGAGTGATCTCAGGGATGATGTTCGCAACATGAAAGTGTCTTGTGTTGGCAGAGGCTTGATGGGTTATCTAGGAAACAAGGTACAGTTTGCTTATAAAATTTCACTTTCTGAGAGTGAATTTTTCTCCTGAATTAAGAAAAAAATGTCAATCTCATTGTCTTGGCTTTTCCAGGGTTCAATTTCAATCAGCATGTCTTTGCACCAAACAACATTTTGCTTCATCTGCAGTCATTTGACCTCTGGGCAGAAGGAGGGAGATGAGCTTAGAAGAAACTCTGATGTTATGGAGATTCTGAGAAAGACAAGGTTCCCCAGGGTTCATGGCATGAGAGATGAGAACTCTCCTCAAACAATTTTAGAGCATGAGTAGAGATCTTACACATTAAATTTTGGTTATTCTTCCATTTTAGTGTTTCATGTGCTTTGGTAGTGGAAAATCCATATGAATTAATATTCTGGCTTAGATGAGTTCTATTATTTTCTCTTGTACAGTCGTATCATTTGGCTTGGGGATTTGAATTATCGGATTGCAATGTCTTACCGTTCTGCTAAGGCTCTTGTTGAGATGCACAATTGGAGGGCACTGTTAGAGAATGATCAGGCATGTCTTATTTTGTTTAGCTGTTTTCTAGAATGTTCGTTATAATGTTTGAAGGATGTCCTTGGCTATTTTGATCTCTTTTTGCGCCTTCTTAATCTCAACAGACCGTTTTTACTTGCAGCTCCGGATAGCGCAGAGAAAAGGACGAGTGTTTGAGGGATGGAATGAAGGGAAAATATATTTCCCTCCCACATACAAGTATTCAAATAACTCAGATAGATATGCAGGTGATGATAGGCATCCAAAGGAGAAGCGAAGGACTCCAGCATGGTAATCTCAATCTCTCCTAAACAAATCTTTTTACTGAGATAAATATTGGAACATTAAATTGGCACGCCTTATGATACATGGCGCCGGGCATAAGGAATCATGTTACCTTATATACCATAAAATTCTGACAGAATTTAGGGCTAAACACGGGTTTTACATGAAGGTGTGATCGTATATTATGGTACGGAAGAGGCCTAAATCAAGTATCTTATGTTCGTGGAGAATCAAGGTTCTCAGATCATAGACCCGTGTACAGTATATTTCTGGCAGAGGTTGAATCTATAAACCGTAACAGAATCAAGAAAAGCATGAGTTCTGCCAGTTCAAGGATTGAGGTCGAAGAGCTGTTGCCATACTCTCACGGATATACTGAACTCAATTTCTTTTAAGGGTCAAATTCCTTAGTATGCTCCCTCAAGACATCAAAAGCCAGATCCTTTGTGCTGCACTTTTGCACAAGGTAATTTATTTTTAAAAAAGAGCATGATATCTTTTTCAGCAGTGTAAGCATGTGACTTCGCTTGTCATTGAAAATGCTTTCCTATGATGTTGACAGCAGTCCAAGATCATGTGAAGTAGATGGGGTTCGGTAGGAGTTTCAATACTGTTTTGCCATCCCAGTCAATCAGGTAAACTTTTGTATAGTTCATCGAATTGATATTAAGAATATAATTAATAAAGATATAAAAAAAAAGCAAAAGTTTTTATAAGTACGATCATTTAGATATTACGGGTAGATTCGAGTACCAATTTGGAAGGTAAATAGGATGAATCCTCAAGACCCCATGGGGCCAAACAGTTGAAGAACCTACATGGGTGATGTGGTATGATTGAATCCAACTCTCTTATGCACAACAGTTTACTACAGAGTGTATGCAATTATAATTTTTGTTTATTGAAACATTTGTAAGCAGAGATAATGTGTTGCTTGCTGGTATTATTAACTTTTATCAATTCTGGTTCCCCATCTTTGCAGGGTCCAAAGAAGCTCGATAGCGATAGGGACACATGCCTACAACCCGAAGAGAAGGATTAGTCCATGATTGTATTGATTCCAAATATGCATATTTTGAAGGCTTTTCCTCTTTTACAACAGGTACAGATTTAATTGTGATGATAATAAGTTGTGAGTCCACAAACTCGATGGCCTGCAATTGGTTTCATGATGCGAAAAGCATACAGTCTCTAACTAGGTAATAGAAGTTGACTAATTGGCCTCAATTATTGTTTGGTGTAAATGATGGAAACAGCCATATCGATTTGTTGAATATGTAATACGTAGAACGAGGGGGGAGAAATGTTAGTCTTGGCGATTTTGGGTTTATTGACAGTTGTTTATTAGTAGAAATAAAAATAGAGTTGTTTGATGCGAAAACAAGATAGAGAATGTTTTTCAGGAATTTTTCCAGAGGAAGAGGAAGAAGGAAAAGAAAATCAGAGATGTATTTGATACTCATTGCGACTGATAAAAAGAAGCTAAGCTGTGAATCTCTTTTTTTTTTTTTTTTTTTTTTTTGAGATGAAAGAAAATGATTATTTATTTTAAATTTTCATATTTTGTGTCAAGTAAAAAAGGAATATTGAAATTGAATATGCACACAAAATAAAGAGTATAATAAAATATAAAATAAAATAAAAAATAAAAAACTAAAATTGAGAAATTTTTTTTTTTATTATTTTAACAATAAAAAAAATAAGGATATACAAAGAAATTAAAAAAGAAAAATAAAGGAAACGGGAAAATCTCTTCCTCTGTGCCCCCCAACTTGATCTCTTTCCTGTGCTTACACTGGACGCGCCCATCGGCGCGTGCCGGAGAACCTACAATATGATTGGTGGTTTTAACTCTGCCATGTGTCTTTTCAAATAATAAAAATAGGAATAAAATAATCCGTGCCATGTGACAACTCAAACCTCCCTATCCCTCTACGTTTTTAAATCTGACATATCATTTATAATAATTGGTCACTGACACGTGGCATTAGCACCTTCATATATTTATGAATAAAATATATATATGCCTTACCTTTTTTTTTTTCTTTAGTATTTAAAATTTTGTTTTCCCTGTTAATTTTAATTTTGAGAAATTAATTACTGAAATTTTAAATTGTGGGATTAATTATCAACTATAATATTTAATATCGTCTTAAGTCATGTGTTAAATAAATTCAAACAATATACTATATTTTATTTAAATGGTAACTAAAATAGAAAAAGAATAAAATTAAGTTAATCAGATAAATAAAAATATCAAAACTTCACATTATTATTAACGAAAATTCAGATGAACGTTGGAGCCAGTAATCTGTTATTATCTCGCCTTAATTCATTTTGAGTGGTGCGCTAATTAATATAAAGTATTTTAAAGTTATTATTTTTAAGAAATTAACACAAATAATAATTTAAAATATTGAGAAAGAGGGGCCCACTGTACTTGTTTGTAGCTCCAGAATTTAAGGATGAAATTGATGTACTAACACTCTTTCACATCTTTTTAACACTTGGTTAAAAGTCTTTCATGTTATTCTGAGTTTAATATTAATATTTTCTCTAATAATTTAATATATTAAGTTACCTGAAATCGCTTTTATTTTAGTGCTTTAAAAAAATTCTATTCAAGATGAAAATTACAAAGAAAAAGAAAAAAATTACATCAAAAAATATTATTAATTAGAGAACCCAAAGTTCAACCTATTTGTTCAAGTCCAAACCCAAATTGAAAAATTAATGTCTCCACAAATCCTAGTTTTCTCATATTCTATATGTATACTTTACAACACTAGTATTACATAAGTAAAGTTAGTGATGGACATGGTCAGATTTTATTTTATATTTGGATAATTCAGTAAAAGATTTGGTATGATAGCTCGAAAATACTTCCGAGTTAATTTTTCACGTTTAATATTTTTAATTTAATTTTTATATGTGTTTAAAAATATATAATAAAATTAAAGATATAGTTTAGATTCAAATGGAAAAATGATGAATAAGTATGAATAAACTAGAATAAACATGAACATGCATGGAAAAATGTGAGAATCTTTTAAATGAAGTGGTATAATGACAAGTGGTAACTTTTAGATGAATTGATATACTGTAAAATGATAATTTTTAGATAAAGTAACATAACAGAAAGTAACAACTTTTAAATAAAATGACATAATATAAATTGACAACTTTTAGATAAAGTAATATGTAAAAAGTGATAACTTTTTAGATAAAACGTCATGTGAAAAGTGATAACATTTTAGATGGAGTGACATGATGAAAGGTGACAACTTTTAGATGAAATGATATGACGAAATGATGACAACCTTTCTCTCATTGCTCACCACTCCTATAAATAGGGAATGAGAGAATGGAGGAAGAGACATTACAGATGAGAGAAAAATAGTGATAAGCATAGAGATGAGGGAAGAATAAGGAGTACAAAGTATGTGATTTTTGAAAGTATTATAAGGTTTTAGATAACAATCTTAGAAAAACTCTACTAAATTTGTGAGAGTAAATGAAGAGGAAGAGAAGAGGAAAAAAGCTCACAGTCAACAGAAGGTTATAAACCATTAGAAAGGTAAGCATTTTCTTAAGTTTTGAAGTTCGATTTCTCTTTAACTTTTGGAATTAATTTTTGAGTATTGTATTGGATATTTTTTAGTCAAGAAAGTGATAAAAAATTATCCTGAAACTCTTTCAGATTTTTAAGAGAAAAAAGTCATAAATAAAAATAGAACTCTATTGGAATTAAGATTATGACTGGTAAGAATCTAAGGTAAGTGGATATTATGGATTCATACTCTATGTAATTTTGAAGTATTTTACGTATTTTCAATATAAATATATGAAAGTGTTCGATTTTTTTTTTTCGTATTTACTAAGTAAGTATTTGTTAAAGTTTTACTTTGATATAAGTATTATTTCACTTTTTATTTTTAAAGTGTGATTTTGATATGTGTGTATCACTCCTTATGAAAAGGAGTTGTTCTGAGAGTACCTCCATTATGGTGGCTATCAATATGGTCATACATAACCATTTTACGTTCGAGTGTATTGACAAAGTGATTAGTGTGTACCAATACATAATCATTCTGTATTCAGGTGTATGGAGAAATAGGTATAATATTTATACCTAATTGTTCCGTGTTTGAGGGGTAACAATATTTCAAGGTGCTCATGTATGTCGTTTCGTGTTCGGATACATAGGGAACCAGTGATAAATATGTATGCCTATGCATAATGTATGGTAACTGATTGATCCCCCATAATAGTGATGAAGTATACAGCGAAGCAATTGTGAATTTATTTTCTGATTTGTGCATTCCTCTTCTAATTTGTATGAGTTTTTTAAAGATTATATTATATATGTTTTGTTGTGTGTAGAGAAACTATATATTGTATGTATTATAATGTGATTTCATAATATCGCTTGTTGGAATATTTTATCTCGCTTCCTTTATCATCCTACATATACCAAAGATATTGTTGTAAGTGAACAGTGATATGGAGAAAATTTTTGAAGATAGACTCTAAGATTAAGGTTACTTTTTCGTTCTTTTATTTAGTAATGTAAGTAAAAAAATTTAAAATATCATATATGTTTATATTTTACATTTAAAGGATGTAACGCTTTTGTGACTCTATTATGATTAATAAAGTTTAGTTATTATGCTCCAATCATTACCGTATAAGATGGAGTATAATCCATGACAAGTGGTATCAGAGTATTATTCCAAAACATCCTTTGTATATGAGACTTAAAATTACATGAGACTTAGATAGAGTTGTGAAATATAGTAAGATGCCTTTAAGTTCGAATTTCATGAGTGTAGAAAATGACAAGGATATCGAGAGAGTAGGCATATTAGGTTTCTGAAGATCAAATCAAGTAGAGTCTAAATAGACTCATGTGTATATAAAAAACTTGGCTATATTAGTAGGGTAACACGAGTACATAGTCAAAACACTACTAACAGTAATAATGCTAGTACTAGTAACACTCAGCTAATGGAGAAAAATAATAGAAAATTCATTGAAAGACTCAAGAGGATGAACCCACCACTATTTACTGGAGCAACAGATTCGATATTAGTCGAGTAGTGGATCATGGAGTTGGAGAAGATGTTTGAGGTTCTCACCCCAATTTTAGAGCAAAAGATACAATTAGTTACATTCATATTCAAGGGAGCTGCAGAACACTGATAACACTTGAAGAAGGGACTCATAAGGACACCAATCCGGTGGGAAGCATTTGGAGTGACATTCTGTGATAAATATTTCTCTGACTTTGTTCGAGAAAAAAAATAAATAGAGTTTCTAGAGTTAAAGTAAGGGAATATGAGAGTGGTAGTTAATGCAAAAAAGTTCATAGAGTTGGCTCGGTTCGCACCCAACTTAGTAGCAAATAGAAGCCTAAGAGGTAAGAAATTTCGAAGAGGCCTGCATAAGGAGATCTTCGATAAAATCTCAATTTTGAAGATTAATGACTACCAAGAAACACTAAAATGAACGTAGATTACATAAAAAGCTATAAGCCAGTCCCACAATAGATCTAGCAGGTTCGACCATTCATACCAAACAATAAGATGAAGGATCATGAGCCACAATAACTATATAAAAGGCAGAAAACAGGTTTCCTAGTCCCAGCACAAGGGCCAAAGCAAATATACCCCCATTATGGAAAGAGCCATGGTAGCAAACCTTGCTGTAAGTTGACAAATAGATGTTTCATATATGGTAATACTCAACATCATATTAAAGATTGTCTTATCAACAAAAAGTAGACCATGCCAAGAAATCAAGAAATAGTATATGCCTTTACAAAGAGAGATGCTGAAGCCTCGCAGAATGTGATCCAAGGTATGCTCACTATCTCTAGTGCCTTGGATAAGGTCTTAATATACCTAGAATCTATACACTCTTTTGCATCACATGAGTTTACTCAGTATCTAAATATTGAACATCACCGTTAGATTATATATTGGTAGTCTCTACCCTAACTAATAAAGACTTGATCACAACTACACTTTGTTGAGTATGTATTATAGAGACTGCCAACAGAGAGTTGCTAGTAGATCTCAAATTTTGACGTCATACTAGGAATAAACTGGTTGACAGTGTACCATGCCAAGGGAAGATGGTGACCTTTAATATTCCTAATGACAAGGCCTTCAAATTCAAAGGGATTAGGGAGCCTCAACATCCATGTCTCATATCTTGTATTCAAGGTCAACGATTACTTGAGAAACAATGTGTAGGTTATTTGACTTACATAGTAGAGAATAAAAGTAAATAAGTCAATCTACAACAGATACCAATGGTAAAGGAATTTTCTAATCTTTTCTTAGAAGATCTTCCAAATCTACCTTCAGATCAGGAGATCAAGTTCTTTATTAACTTAATTCTTGATATGAGCTCCATCTTTGAAGCTCCATATCGAATGGCAAAAGTCAAACAAGAGGAACTCAAGGAACAATTACAAGAATTATTGGATAAAGGTTTTATCAGACTAAGTGTATCACCATAGGGAGCCCCAGTACTATTTGTAAAAAAGAAGAATAATATTATACGGCTCTGTATCGATGATAGGTAACTGAACCAAGATACCATATATAATAAGTATATGTTGCCTCGTATCGATAATTTGTTTGACCAACTTCAAGGAGCCCAAATATCCTTAAAGATTATCCACATTTTGGATACCATCAATTAAAGATTAAGAAATAGAATATTCCCAAGACTGTCTTCAAGACCAAGTCTGTCCATTACGAATTCTTAGTTATGTATTTTAATTTAATAAATGCTTCTGCAATTTTTATGAATTTGATGAATAGAGTATTCCAATCATTCTTGGATAAGTTTCTCTTTATCTTTATTAATGATATACTGATCTATTAACGGAGTAAGGCTAAATATGCGGAGCATCTAATAATAGTTCTTGGGATATTTAAGAAAAAAAAGTTATATTCAAGTTTAAAAAGTGTGAGTTTTAGTTAAAGAATGTTGCATTTTTCAAATATATAGTTTTAAAGGACAGGATATCAGTAGATCTAAATAAAGTAGAAGCAGTAGTAAACTGAAAAAGACCTACAACTGTAGCTGAAATTTAAAGTTTTCTCGGTCTAGTTGGATACTATAAGAATTTTATTGAAAGTTTTACAAAGATCTCTACTCCACTAACGCAACTCACTAGAAAGGACACAAACTTCAAATGGAATGACAAGTATGAACAAAGTTTTCAGAAACTGAAAAACAGCATAAGTATTGATTATTCCTAACGGTACTAGTGGATTCTTTATCTATAGTGATGCTTCAAAGCAAGGATTAGGATCCGTGTTAATGCAACATAAAAAAGTGATAACATATAATTTTAGATAATGAAAGAATCATGACCAGAACTATCCTACCCATGACTTAGAATTAGCCGCCATCATTTTTGCCTTAAAGATTTGGTACCATTATTTATATGGTAAAAGTTTTGGGATTCACACAAAGCATAAAAGTTTGAAATACTTGTTCGTGCATAAAGAACATAATATGTGCCAAAGGAGATGAATGAATTTACTTAAGAATTATGATTGTAAGATCTTATACCATCAAAGAAAAGGTAATATGGTTGTAGATACACTTAGTAGGAAAAGTACTTGTACTCTTGTCTACATGATGACCTCAAAGTAGAGACTCGTAGAGGAGTTTTAGAAATTGAACCTGAATGTCTGACATAAGATATCAGGAGGATACCTAGCCAATATAAAAGTACAACCCATTTTGGTGCAAAAAATAAAAAAAGCTCAACAGTCTGATCTTACCTTGAAGTCAATTATGAAAGATGTCAGTAAGGTACTTAAGCAAGAATTTAGACTATCAGAAAATAGTGTGTATTAAGGATTAAAAATAGAGTATGTGTGTCGAATAATAATACTATGAAAAATGAGATATTAGAAAATACTATAGATTTGCTATACACCCTAGCAGCTGTAAAATATATCAGAACTTGAAGACCAAATACCGGTGGAGTAAGATGAAAAAGGATATAGTAGAGTTCATTTTTAAATGTCTTACATAATAACAAATAAAGGCTGAACATCAGAGGCCAGTAGGACTACTTCAACCCTTGCTAGTAGCACAGTAGAAACGAGAACATATTACCATGAATTTCATGGTGGGTCTTCCTAAAATAAGATCCCAACATGATGCCATTTGAGTTATCGTTGATAGACTAACTAAGTCTGCTTATTTCCTGGCTATTAAAGTGAGTGACCCACTGGATAAGCTGGTCAAACTTTATATTAAGGAGATTATGAGATTGCATGGAATTTCAATTACAATTATCTCAAATCAAGATTCTCGCTTTACTTCAAGATTTTGAACTACTCTACAGAATGCCATGAGGACCAAGCTATACTTTAGTACGACTTTCCATCCTCATACGGATGGTTAATTAGAATGGATAATCCAAACTCTAGAGAATATGCTACGAGCCTACGTCATTGAGTTGCAAGGTAATTAGGATGATTACTTACCTCTAATTAAGTTTGTGTGTAACAATAACTATCAGTTTAGTATTCAAATGACACTCTATGAGGTTTTGTATGGAAGACCTTGTAGATTGCCTATCTGTTGGGAAGAAATTGGAGAATGAAAACTGGTTGGACCTGAATTAGTAAAAGAAATTACAGAGAAGGTGAGTTAATTAGGAAACATCTTTTAATAGCTCAAAGTAAACATAAAAATTATGCTGGCAATCAAATAAAAGATTTAGAATTCGAAGTATGCGACTATGTATTTTTGAAAATCTCACCAATCAAAGGGATCATAAGATTTGGGAGGAAAGAAAAACTCAGTCCTAAATTTATCGGAACTTTTGAGATATTAGATAGAGTAGGAGCTGTCGTTTGCCATTTAGCATTGCCAACTGGATTAGCCAACATACACAATGTCTTCCATGTGTCGATGCTAAAGAAATATTACCAAAATCCATCACATGTACTCCGATATAAATCCCTTACACTTCAGAACAACCTATTGTACATTGAGCTTTCTGTGTAGATAGTGGATCACAAAGAAAGGATATTATGGTTCAAGATAATTTCTTTAGTAAAGGTACTATGGCAGCATCATTCGATTACAAAAGCCACATGGGAGCCAGAAAAGGAAATGAAAGGCAAATACCCACATCTGTTTGTGACCACTGATAAGTCTAATTTGGAGGATCAAATTTTTTTTTTAGGGGGGAGGGGGGAAATGATGTGATAGCTAAAAAAAAACCCTAAGTTAATTTCTCATGTTTAATATATTTAATTTAATATTTTTATATGTCTAGAAATATATAATAAAGTTAAAGAGATAGTTTAGAGTCAAACAAAAAAATGATGGATAAGTATGAAGGAGAGATATAAAAAAATGTAAGAACTTTTTAAATGAAATAGTATAATAAAAATGGTAACTTTTAAAAGAAATGACATAAAGGAAATGACAATTTTTAGATGAAGTGACATGTGAAAAGTGGTAACATTTTAGATGAAGCGACATGTGAAAAATAATAACCTTTTAGATGAAGTAACATGATGAAAGGTGGTAACTTTTAGATAAAGTGACATGACAGAATGGTGGTAACCTTTTTCTCGTGGCTTCCCATTCCTATATATAGGGGATGAGAAAATAGAGGAAAAGACATTCCAGATGAGAGAAAATTAATGAAAAGCATAGAGGTGAGAGAAGAAAAAGAAGTACGAAGTATGTAATTCTTGAGAATATTGTGAGGTTTTAAATAAAAATCTTAGAAAAACTCCGCTAAATTTATGAGAGTAAAGGAAGAGAAAGAAAAGAGAAAGAAGGCTCATGGTCAAAAGAAGGTTATAAACTGTTAGAAATGTAAGCATTTCCTTAAGTTTTGAAGTTTGATTTCTTTTTAACTTTCGGGATTAGTTTTTGAGTATTGTGTTGGATATTTTTGAGTTAAGAAAGTGATAAAAAAATCATCCAAAAATTATTTTGGATTTTAGAGAGGAAAAAGTCATAAATAAAATCAAATTCTATCGAAATTAAGATTATGACTGCTAATGTAGCACCCGGGGAAATTGAAGAAATTGAAGGAAAAAAAAAAAAAAAAACGCGCGTGCCATGTCAGCAGAACCAATCAGCAGGCCTGGCCAACCAGGACCTGCCACGTGGCAAAACCACGTCGACCGGGGACGGGCCACGTTGGCGATCCGCGTGCGCGCGATCGGACGGCCCAGATCAATCGCGCGCACGGACGACCCAGATTTAATCAAAAACGGACGGCCCAGATTAAATCAAAATGGACGGCTGAGATCAAAAGGCAAAAGGGTATAAATAAGACCCCCACACCAGACCCCAAACCCTAGCCGCCTGCCCTCGCCGGAGAAGACGAACCAGAAGCCGGCCGCCGCCACCCGCCGCCGCACCGGAGGGATTTCTGACCGTCGATCGAGGTAAATTTCATACCCCCGACTCGTTTTTCCACCCTAATTTCCCTAGTGGCCAAATCGGAGCCAAAATCCTGGCCAAACAGCCGGAAAACACGGCCGAAAGCCAGCGCCGCCGCCGCGCCCCTTCTCAGTTTTTGCCTCCGATGAGGCCCTTCTCGGCCTCCGTTTAATGCAATTTTATATCACCGTGATCACCATTCTTTTCTCTATAGGTTGATCGGAGCCGAATCACCAAAACACGAACTTCACCGGAGAGCCGCCGCACCCGAGAGCACCGCCGCCGGTAAGCTTCGGTTTTTCATAAATTTTCGGCCCCCCGAGGGCCGTAGAGTTGTTTTATCGCAGGAACCAATGCGAGTGTGGCCGAATTCGGCCGGAAACGGCCGAAAACGGCCAACCCGAGGCAAACCGCCGTCGCCGGAGCACGGCGGAGCCGCCGTGCTGGAGTTGCGATATTGGCCGAAAGGGGCCCTGGGCCTAATTTGGGATTTTTTGGAACACGTGCAGGTACCAGTAGTGCGTTTCAGTTCCCCGAGAAAAATTCAGGAAAAATTAGGGACAGCCTGCAAGCGCACTGTGAAGCCGTGTTCGAACCCCGAAACGAGTAAGGACCCCTCACCCTATTTCCTATCACGGTTTTAAAGTTCAATAAATGATAAAACGGTATTTCATGAATCAATGAATGTGTGAAATTGCTTAAGGTTGCTAATGGAGCCCGAGTCTAGTGTGTTTGTCGGTTAACTGTTATTTGGCTTGTTTTACAGTTTTAAATGCAGCATGAGGTTCGATGTTTTCATTTTATAGTTTCGTGTGCATATTCTACTGTTTTATTGATTATGGATTGAATGACCGGGATATTGATGCTGTATGTTGTCTGTTTGGCATAAATTATCGTTTTGCTTGTTTGTATGTGATTGATAATGTTGACTAAGGGAAAAGGAGAATGAAAGATTATGTAAATGGAAATTGTATACTGTGGTCAGCCTGACTAGATATCCTGGGAGATGGTGGACGGACCGGGTCCGTAGGGAACCCTACCGGGATTGTGGTCTCCCATACCGGACGGGGTATGGAGATCTTATGTGTTTTGGCGCCCATACCGGACGGGGTATGGGGACGGCCCGTTTCACCCTCATACCGGACGGGGTAATGAGGTCTATGGTTTGGCGCCCATACCGGACGGGGTATGGGGACGGCCCTGGAATATGATTTCAAGTGTTAAGGGTTAACGGGTAGCAGGACCCCTATGGATCCCCATGGATACTAGTGGGCTGGTAAATGAGGAAAATATGTTGTGTAACGATTGAATTACGAAAAGTTTGATAGGTATTATGTTATACAGTTTATATATATGGTTTCATGATGATGATGATGTTGTTGCTTTCGTATATTGTTTTATGGATTTCACCGAGGTAAGTGAATGGTAAAGGTTTTATTATTAATAAAAGGATTTGTAGTAAATTATGCTCCATTGGTCTTTTTGTGTTTTCTACCCACCTTTACCTCCGTGACGGTGAGATATCGTGATGTCTTTACTGGGCTAGTGTAGCTCATTCCTTATTTAATCATTTCAGATCAAGAGGACATCGTTCCCGAGCCGGTTCCACAGGACGACGACGAAGGGGACGCCTAAAGACTCCATAGTCACATTTGTAGCTTTTACTTCCAAGTTTTTCCTTTAGGTAGTTTGATCTTTTATATTTTGTGAGCACGTTTTTGGTTTTAGTGTAAGGGATGTTATTCAAATTTTGACTTCGCTTCCGCATTTGATATTTATAATATAAATTTTATTTTAAATTTCCGGGGCTGTTACAGCTAAGAACTTTAAGGTAAGTGGATATTATAGATTCATAACGAACGTAATTTTGAAATATTTTACATATTTTAAGTATAAAAATGTGAAAGTGTTCAATTTTTTTTTTCATTTTTACTAAATAAATATTTGTTAAAATTTTACTTTGATATAAATATTATTTCGCTTTTTGTTTTTGAAATGTGATTTTAATATGTGTGCATCATTCATTATAGAAAGAAGTTATTTCGAAAACATCTGCATTATACTAGGCGTCAATATGACCATACATAACTGTTTTCCATTTGAGTGTATTGGCAAATGATAAATGTGTACTTATATATAACCACTCTGTGTTCGGGTGTATGGAGAAACAGTCTGATCTATGTGCCCTAACCGTTCCGTATTAAGGGGATAACAGTGTTTCAAGGTACTCATGTATGTCATTCTGTGTTTGGGTACAAAGGAAACCAATGATAAGTATGTGTACTTACGCATAATGTTAGGAGCTAGGACTAACTACTATGAAACTTAGGAATGATATTTAATATAATTTGACATTAATGGGATGAGAGAATTATAAACTTTAGGCTTAGAAGGAAGTAACCAACCTTACCTCCATAGAATCTTCATGCTATGATTAACACATGCTCCCTAAATATCAATGAGATTGTAAGAATTTAACCATTGTTCTAGATTGGATATGCTTTTGAATAGTTCTTCTTAGAATTTTTCCCCCATTTCCCGTCCAGATATGTTGGAGGCATTATAAGAATCTACTTGACTAACTTTTCTTTATGAAAAATTATAACTTATAATTTTCCCTTAAAACAGTCTTTAGCATCATGACCAATTTTTCATAGTTATCAAAATTCTATAATATTGTTGTATTCAAATATAATTCAATAATTCTCACCATTATTCTTGGTCAATAGAACATTGGGGTTGATAAGGTTGTTGAAGTTTATTTCAACTTTAACTTAAATGTAGTTTGTCTATTTCATTTGTTAAATTGACTGTAGTAAGTTCCTGCCTTGTTGGCAATCTACTCTACATTTTTTTAGTTGAGCATGCCAAAGGGGAGACCTTTTATTCTAACCCAAATTATACCTATTGTAAAATCAAGATCCCCAACTTTTACACCAAAGAGGCAAGTTTAGTGGTGATTCTTTGATATTCCAAACTCATTTGGATTCTAGCTATAATTATAGGTTGAATAGTTGAAAATAAATATGAAATTATTTTAAAGTGAAGACTTCATTTTAGAGATTGAAATAGGTTTCAAAATGTAGTTGACTAATTGTTGAACTACTTTTGCTAAGATATTCTTTACAAAGAACACTTTACCTATCAATACTTTTTCCATTTATTAATTTCTTTATCTTCATCTTTCGTGAGTACTATTTCTTTACATAATATTTTGTTTGTTTTTCTAATTATTAGATCCAAAGCATGTAAGATTGCTCAACAAGCTACTCCATAGATTTATGAAAAAAGAAATAGATTGATAAGGTCATTAGAGGGTAAGTTAATGAGAGGTAGGGGAGGGATTAATGTTAAAGACTGGAATAGAGAATGAGGCTTATATGTTGATTATAGCTAAAGGATCTTAAATTCTTAATAAAGGAAGCGAAACCATCAAAAAGAGATTCTATCTAAATAAACTAAACCTTTAATAATTCAAAAAGAACCAAGCATAATATAACATTCAAGTCCAACTGAATTATCTTTTAGAAAAAATATATTTTTTCTAGTTATTAATTGTAACAAGCATATTTATGAATTTTTTTTCCCAAATTCCTAAATATATTCTAGGTTTTACAATATATATATATATTGAAGTTTTTATGAAATATTTGAGTTGTTGAAAAGGAATAAAAATGTTATTAAATTTTTTATAATACCCGGGCCCAAAATTTGACTTGGGATTAATTTTAAAATTATTAATAATAATAAATAAAAATATAATTTATAAATTTATAAATTTTTATTTAATGTAAAATTAGGAAAAAAACTAGGTGTAGAATGAAATTGAAAACAATTTTTGAGAAAAAAAAGGTGAAAATTTGGGTTCAGGGGTATTTTTGAAAGAAAAATTAGAAACTGAGGGTTAAAACGTAATTAAAGCACGTAGGACTGCCCAGTTAGCAAATCGACGAACCGGAGTGCGCCGTGTGGCAAGGCACATTGACTCGGTGCCACGTGGAAGGCCAAGCTGGGAATCCGTGTGCCCCTGATCGAATAACTCAGATGCGTTCCCACGCGCGTGGACAATCTGGATATGTTCCCTCCTCAGGTACGATCGGATGGTCGCAATTAAACACAATGAACAGTTCAGATTTATTTTCTCTTTAAACGCGATCGTATGGTTCAGATCAAATCGCGATGAACGATCTAAATTTATTTCCTATTTAAATGCGATCGGACGGTCGAGATCAAAGCCGATGAAAAGTCCAAATTTAGGGAAGACGGGTATAAATATCTCACATCATATCAAACCCAAACTCTAGCCGCTAGCCCCCCTGTCGGAGAAAAAGAACTAGTCGCCGGAGAAATGAGTCGACTGCCGCCCGCCACCGCGCCAGAGCCACCTGCAACCGTCAAAAAAGGTAAAAATTCTCCTATCCACTTGGAATTTGATTTCGAACACCCTCATGGCCAAATCGAAGCAAAAAGAATGGCAGCTGAGCCGAAAATTATGGGTAAAGCCCGACGTCGCCGCAGCAAGCAAAACCAAAAATCGTCTCCGATGAACCCCTTCCTGATTCTCATTTCGTGCGATTTTTTCACTATTGTGTTCACCATTCTGTTTTCTACAGATTGATCGAGAAAAAATGCCCAGCCACGAAGGTGAGCCGACAGAGCCGACGCACTAAAAAATTCTGCTGCCAGTAACTTTTTGTTTTTCGACTTTTTTTTGGCCAACCGAGGCCTTCTAACATATTGTCTCACAGATATATGTATAAAACTGGTCAAAACTGGCCAAAACTAGTCGAAAACGGCCAGTTCGAGGCAAATCGCCGCCGCGGGTGGCGGTGCCGTCGTCGGAGCACAAAATTGGCTGGAAAAGGTTTTTAACATTGATTTTGAATTTTTTGAGATATTTTTAGGTACGTGAAGCGTGTTTTAATCTCAATAGAAAAATTTAGGAAACTTGAGAATCGCCAGTAAGCGCAGCTGAAAGTTCAGTATTTCAGACGCTGATTCGGGTAAGAATCCCTCACCTTATTTCTTGTTATAAAATTAAAATTTAATTATCAATTATACGGTATTTTTTATAATTTAGAAAACTTCGAGAATTAATTACAAGTTACTAATGGAGGCAGAACCGATTATTTATTATCGTTGTTCTGTTTAACCGATTGTTTGATTTTACAGCTTTAAATATATGATAATATACTGAAATTGGTAAAATAATTCAGTTGTATTTTCTTGATGCATGTATTGTTTGTCTTGTGTTGATTTACGGTTAAATTGTGAAATTAAAAATTAAATGCAAATGAAAAATTAATTGGTTAAGTGAATGAATGAATGGTAGCCTTACTAGATATCTTGGGAGATGGTGGAGGATCAGGTACATAGGGAACCCTACTGTGACCGTCGCCTCATACTGGACGGGGTATCGAGAATTTGTATTTTTGGCGCTCATAGCAAACAGAGTATATGCACGACCCGTTTCGTTTTCATACCGGACGAGGTATGGGGACGACACGTTTCACTCTCATACAGGACGGGGCATTGAGGGATGATATTTTTGGTACTCATATCGGACGGGGTATGGAGACGACCGGTTAGTTGACAAGGTTGGATGTTGGTCATTCGTAGTGGGACATCCCTATGGACCCCCATGGATACTAGTAGTCAAATAAAAAGTGAAAGTTGTTATTCTTGCTTATTTGAATATGAGATTATTATGTTGTTGAGTTATTGTCTCTATAGGCCAGTTTCTGAAATTTTGCAATGGTAAGTATGCAATAAATGATTTTATTTATGATAAATGAATTTACTTAAATTAAGAGCTCAATTGATTGTTTTCATGATTTTTACCAATCATCAGTTTTTGTATCGGTGAGTAGTGTGATATTCTTACTGGGTTAATGTAGTTCATCCCTTCATTAACTATTTTAGATCAAGAAAACTAAGATCCAGATCCCGATCAACAAGGAGATTGTGAATAGTTTATCATTCGGACTCTTTCAAAAGCTAGTGAGGTCGTGCTAAAATGCTTAATTATTTATTTTCATTTACTTATTTAATTTTCGTTTGTTCTTTTAGAAAAGACATTCTCGTAGATTTATTGGGTAATTTAAACTATTGCGTAAGAAATGTAAACCCTAACTCTATTATTCCGTTTCTGCATTTAATTTATAATTTTTTTTTTTTAAATTCTGAGTCATTACGTTTTTACAATATATTTATAAATTTAGTTTCTTCTTCTAAGCTTTTGTATTCTTAACTACATTTTTAATCATATAGGATACTTAGTGGATATTTTAGGGGAGTGGATTTTCTAGGGGATAATGATTATATTTATATAAATAATATTTTAATGTCCAATACAAATAATCAAACGAAGACCTTAGATACGACTGCAATTCAAATTACATTTGAGAAAAAACAAAATCAATCAATTCTAATAAGAGGACAAATTTTTATACATTGCATTTAGTTTTAAAATATTATATTTTCATTCAATTTCTAAATTTTATTAGTTGTGTAGGTAGAAGTTAATCCTGATGCATAATTAGATCTTATCATAAATTCCACAAACATAAATTTTATATTCACATTGTTTAAAAAAGTAGATTTTATATTCCAACTTATTAACAAGTAAATATAAAAAGCATATAGTTTAAATTAAACATATAGAATTAATACAAAGTTAGACTGCTATTTTTATTTAAACTTTCTATTATTATATGAAATTTGAAGTAAACTACTATTTTTATTTAAATAATTAGGCTATTACATAACAATATGCAGTTTTATTTGATTCTTGGGTATAAAATATATGGCCTAGGAGAACTATGGAAGACAAATTTTATTGATATATAACACTTTCAATTATCTATATGTGTGTGTATATATACATATATATATTTGATGAGATATGTGTATATATTTTTGGAAGTAGGGTGGGTTAGCCCCACCAAATCCTCAAAGAAAGATAAAAGCGGAACCAAATTGGTCGGGAGCAGTGAGTACCAAACAAGAAACTTCTCTCATTGAAAATACAAAAAGAAAAGTTAGCAGTTGACTACAAGTAATTATATTAAATTACCAAAATGCCCACAATATTTAATAATTTAATTAACTAAAAAATTAATTTACCAAAAATAAATCCATTAAATATAATAGTTTAATTTAGTAAGACAAAAAAATTGCTCAAAATGGAATGAATAGACATTGCGGGTATCCGTGAACAAGACATGGCTTGCCAAAATGTCACCGTACACTACTACAGGCTTTATTGGATTCTCTTTAACCAGTAAACCCACTTCAATCTTCATTTGTAAACTACTTGAACCTAAAAATTATATATATATATATATATATATAAAACAAGAACATGAGGCACCAATAGATTTTAAGTAACTGTAATGAATCCTGAGTATTTCAAGCCAACCAATATAATTACAGTAAAGTAATGGCAATATTCCATTCAAAATTTCTTTATAGAAAATGACAAAAATATATATAGATATAGGCAACATAACAGAGCAAATAAAACCTTAAACCTTAAAATTACTATAGCTAATTTGCAACAGAAATTGGTGATCTACTTAATAAAAAATCAACTGCAGTATACTAATCTGATTCTTGATATGCACAAAAAGCATGTATGAATGATCCAATGGAGAAAGCAAATGTCATGGACCTCGCACTGGGTAAAAGCAGAAACAGCTGCGAGCTTGGTCCTCCGGTATCATCCCACCTCCCTTGCTTGTATCTACTGCTTCTAACAACCTCACTACCTCATCCATTTCTGGTCGCTTTTCTGGGTTTGCATCCCAACATTTTCGCATTATACTTGCCAATGAACTGGGGCAACATCTTGGAATTTCTGGCCTCAAATTCTGTGAAAACAGAGTTTCAAACATTCTTCGTTCAAACATGATAAAAATCGTGTCTTCTAATTGGAACCATGCCAGGAGCTATGTATTTTCCACGTAGTTTCTTAGGAATCAATTTTCCAAAGATCAATACATACCTCCTGGCCTGTCTTTCATGCTTTCCATTTAACCTCATAATGGTATAAAGGAAAATGCAAGTTTCAGGGTTCATTATCTATTTAATTAAGATTTAAGTGCAGAACTTGCACCAGTGAGTATGGTATAAAAAACTGCTTCATAGATTAAATTTTCACACTGAAACATCAAACATACCTGTCGGACAACCGCAGATGAAACTTCAGCAAAACTAAGGTCAGGATAAGGCATGTCGCAGCAATAGATTTCCCACAAGCATATACCAAAGCTGTAGACATCACATTTCCTATTGTAAGGCTTGCCATCCAGTACCTACAAAATATTCTGCTAAGAATTCCTTTCAAACTTTTAAGGGAAAGAACTTTCATCCAGTGAAAAAAAAGTGTGAAGAACTAAGAACAAATGCTTTTGACCACTTTAATTCCCATGTTAAAAGATCCAAGTGCGCATATGAAACTCTTTGGTAAATTTTGAAGTTAAAATTTGTATTATAAGAGATAATTCCATATATAAATAAGAGCTCATACCTCTGGGGCCATGTATCCAAGAGTGCCAGTTTCCCCAGTCATGTCCCTTGGATTCTGAGCTTCAACTCGAGCAACACCAAAATCGGCAATTTTTAAAGTTCTATGGGTATCTAGCAACATATTTTCTGTCTTTACATCACGATGTACAATCTTCTTGGAGTGAAGATAACTCAAGCTGCAAAATATAGACAAATTTAAACCAAAATTCATTGATTTAAACCCTAATAGACAACAGCTTATTCACTATTTCTAAAACCCCGACAGCACAGTTTATTCATTAATTTAAATCCCAAGAGCAAGCTTCTTAACCTGTAAAATCTACACTCACCCTCTGGAGAGGTCCAAAGCAAGTTGAATAACAACCTTAATGGCGAGTTTCTTCCTCCTATTTCTGATCAGAAATTTCTTTAAGGTCCCACCTGGAAGGTACTCAACAACAACACAACATGCTCTAGAAGGAAGGGGGTTATGCCCATCACTTGTAGCATCTTTTGGAGGGATTTTAAGATTAGACGTTCCCATTGAAGCTCCAATAAACTGTAAAATGTAATTTAATTTATAAATAATTAGGAACAAAATGTAAAAACAAATACATGTGCATAACAACCTCGTAATAGCCTAGGAAACAGTACTTACCACAGCACTATGAAAAACCTTGAGAAAATATAAAAAAATAGCAAGATAGCAAGTCAAAGATAACAAATCTAATTGAATTGGTTCCTCTCTCGTATCTCCCTCCCTCTTCCCCGCATTGAGTAGATAATGATGACATAAACAAGTGTTTTGTGTCTAAATGCAAAAATCCAAACCACATGATATGGTAGAATACGAATTAACAAAGACAATTCTAGTGTAGGAGAAAAGAAATAAATCTTCACCTTGGTAACATTTGGATGGTCAAGCTTATGCCACACTGCAACCTCTTGCCGGAATGATGTCCGAAGTGCAGCAGCTTCAGCAGCTGTGGCAAAACCATCCTCTCCCCAATCCAATACTTTCACTAAAGCACCAAGAGTAACAGCAAAAATGGTTAGTATATCTGGAAGAAAATAGCCGCTTAACCATCAATAATAAATGAGAAGAGCAATTCACTTTCTCAGATATACTACTGTACAAAGATTGTAATGTTTACTGATACAGTTGTCATCACCCTAGATGCTTCTAGTAATTAAGCATCATAAAAAGTATTTGTACCATCGAACTTGGTATTATGAGATCTATGATGTTTCTCAAAAAATGCAGATGAAGAAATATGCATGGTACCAAATATTAGAAAAGAGGTCTTGACAAAGACTTTTTAGCATTTAAAACTGGGTGTTGATTTTGGAAAAAAAAAATAATTTTATTTTCTCACTCTTAACGTTGTTATATTTGGAGTATTTATAAAATTTCTATCATATTATTAAGGAAATTTTTATTCTACTAAGTTTCTAATTATATAACATTATTATTTTCATAAAATCTTAATTATATAATACCAACTAATTAAATAATAAAATATACTACTAAACATAGAGTAGTACCACAAAACAAATATTTGAGAAAATAAAGAAATTCATTCATAAAACACCAAGGAATTACCATCAAGCTCGAAAATTTACACAGAAGAGGGCGACAAATATCTTACTTTCCCTAGATTATCCCTATCAAGGAAAAGAGTGGACTTCAAACAAAATATACAAGATTTGGAGCCAAACATCTCAAAGTTATATTAAACGAAGATCAAATGCCTTCAGATACTTTTCTATTACAGTTCCATTTTGTGCTTTCTTACGTTAAACAAGCTCAAGCACGAAGCTCATTGGCAAAATAAAGTGATTAAACACTTCCTTTGCCAGAATAAAGAGAAATGCTGGAAAGAGGTTCGTCCTATCGACAAGCTCTAAAGACTTGACAAAATTTGATTGAGCCCCATTGATTAAAATAGAACGAAACTAAAGAAATTATGAAGCTATTTTGAGGGAAGTTTTTAATCTAATTTATGCTTACTTTTTCCAGCTCCAAATGAGCATATTTATACACAAATGAATAACAACTTTTCTACAGGAGAGCCAGATTTTGTGAGGTAAGAGAATATTCAGAATTGGTGTAGATAACACACCACCAATTTTGTTATTCTCCTTTCTATGGTACACAAGAAAGGACAAAGGAGATGACAACTATTTTCCTTCTAAAATAACAGTTATTTTCTACATTTTCTACATTCCTCCTCAATCTAAGTTTACATCTATATCTAAATTGAATATAATATTTTCACATACATGTTTAGGAAAAGCTTTGGTTAGTATATCAGCAACTTCTCGATCTGTGGGAACATGAATGATGTCTGTAACACTGTTTTCGATCTTCTCTCTGATGAAATGCCGGTCTATCTCCACATGCTTTGTCCTATCATGATGGACTGGATTCTTTGCCATTCGGATAGTTGATTGATTATCACACCATACTTTTATGGGCACTCCTGGAGTCAGGTTTAGCTCTTGCAATACTCTCTTTAACTAGACATATTCACATATACCATGAGCAAGTGCTCTGAATTCAGATTCTGCACTACTCCGTGATACCACTGATTACTTCTTACTTCGTTATGTAACAAGGTTACCCCAGACGTAGGTGCTGTACCCTGAAGTTGACCTCCTATCATTGATTGAACCAGCGCAATCAACATCTGTATAAGCTTCTATCTCTATGCCTGTGTTGTTTTGGAAAAATAGGCCCTGTCCTGGTGTTTTCTTTAGATATCTAAGAATCCTGTACACAGCTCCCATGTGTGTGCCAGTTGGTTGACTCATAAACTGGCTTGCTGTGTTGACTGCAAAAGTTATATCTGGTCTTGTATGTGCCAAATATATGAGTTTTCCAACTAACCTCTGATACCTCTCCTTATCAGTTAACTTCTCACCCTCACTCTTGCCAAGTTTCACAGTAGAATCCATGAGTGTGTCTGCAGGCTTGCAGCTGAGCATTCCGATCTCCTTTAGGAGATCAAGTACATATTTCCGTTGAACCATGGAAATTCCCTTCTTTGATCGTGCAATCTCCATGCCTAGAAAATATATGAGTATTCCTAGGTCTTTTATCTCAAATTGTTTGGCCAGGAACTCTTTTAATTTCTGAATTTCTTCACCATTGTCCCCTGTAATTATAATATCGTCAACATAAACTATTAAGATAGACTTCTTACTCGAGTCGCAGTCTTTGACAAATAAAATGTGATCTGACTGACACTGTTCATATCCCACTTGCTTGACAGCTTTTGTGAATCTTTCAAACCATACTCTTAGATACTGTTTGAGTCCATAGAGTGCCTTTTTGAGTCTGTACACCTTGTGAGAATTGTCGTTTGTCTCAAAAACCGGAGGGATGTCCATGTACACTTCCTCCTCCAAGTCTCCATTAAGAAAAGCATTCTTCACATCTAATTGGAACAAGGGCTAGTTTAGATTTATTGCAAGAGAAAACAAGATCCGTATCGTGTAGTGCTTGGCTACAGGAGCGAAAGTTTCTTGATAATCTATTCCATATGATTGTGTGAACCCCTTTGCCATCAGACGGGAGTTGTGTCTGTCTATACTGCCATCAAGATTATATTTAGTTGTGAAAACCCATTTACATCCTACCTGGCGCTTGTCTGAAGGTAACTCTGTCAATTCCCATGTCCCATTCTTTTCAAGAGCTCTCATTTCTTTCTGGATAGCTGCTCGTCATTTTGGAATTCTGAGTTCCTCATGAACTCTCTTGGGCTCAGGTGAGCTCTCGTCTAGTTGTTTACCAAAGCATGATATTCTATAGACAGATTACCAAGTGACAAATAATCCTGTATAGGGTAGTTAGTATAGAATCTGTTTCTTTTTCTCAAGACAATAGGTAAATCATCATCAGTAGTAATAGTCTTACCAGTCAGGTCCAGGACGGTTGGAGGCGGAGTCGAGTGATGGTAGAACTCAGTCTCTGCTGGAACACTACCTTTTTGGGCCTTGTCCTCCAAGTGTAGACACGTAACTCCTTTGTTGTAGGTAATGTACTTTCTTATTTAGGCTCATTTTGTGTGGGTGATATCTGGTGTGTGTGGACAAGTGGTGAAAAAATGGTAGCTTCCCAAATATGACATTCCCGAGTATGTTTCTCCCCCTGAATGTCGCTTTTGGAATAAAATGGTTTATCTTCAAAACAGATAACATCCATAATGTTATAGAACCGACGAGTATCCGGAAAGAAACATTTGTATCCTTTTTTATGAGGAGAATAACCCACAAAAATGAACTTAAGGGCTCTAGGATCAAGTTTACCACAAAAATGCACTTAAGGGCTCTAGGATCAAGTTTACTCCGAAGGTGTGAGTGAACATGCACATATGCGGAGCAGCCAACAACCTTTAATGGTAGGGAATATAGGAAATGGGAATGTGGAAAGGATTCTGAGAGAAGATTAAATGGGGTTTGGTACTTCAAGACTCGGGAAGGCATTCTGTTTATCAAGTAAGTGGTTGTGAGTACAGCTTCCCCCAAAAAATGTTTTGGTACATTCATAGCAAACATAATGAATCTAGTGACTTCCAAAATGTGTCTATTTTTTCTCTCAGCAACACCATTCTACTGAAGGGAAAAGACGCATGAACTCTAATGAATTATACCATTTTCAACAAAATAACTATTAAGGGTTGATGTAAAGTAGTCACAAGCATTATCAGATCTTAACACTTGTATTGTTATGTCAAATTGGGTTTTGATCATTTTGTGAAATTTTTGAAATATGGCTCCTACTTCTGACTTCCCTTTCATAAGGAATACTCAAGTGATCCTTGTGTGATCATCAATGAATGATACAAACCACTTATTTTCGGATATGTCAGTGAGTCAAAAAGGTCCCCAAATATCACTGTGAATAAAGAAAAATGGTTTAAATGACGTATACTTGATACTAGAAAAAGTATTTCGAACATACTTCAAAAGTTGACAAGTTTCACAACAATATAATAAAGGGTCTTTATTAATGAACAATGACGGAAACATTTTCTTTAAATACATAAAGTTTGGATGTCCCAAGTGAGAATGCCATAACATGATTTCATGGTCACAAGTACTATTAACAGAAATAGAATTAGTACATACTACATTTGGAGCTTGTCTACTAGAAGGTTCAACACGGAGGAGGTAGAGTCTGGTATGCACACTAGCACTGCCAATCATCTTCTCCGAGTTCGAGTCCTGAAATTCACACAAAGTTGAACCAAATTTAACAACACAGTTGAGATCAGTAGTCAGTTTTCGAACTGATAGTAAATTATATGCTAAATTTGGAACAAAGAAAACTGATTCCAAAACAATTGAGGGTGACACGACAATTGAGCCAATACCAACCACTCTAGATACAGTTCCATCCGCAACCCTAATGATGAAATACTCACTATAAGGACGATAATCTTTAAATAGAGAAACATTACCAGTCATGTGGTCAGTTGCACCGAAATCAACTATTCATGCTTGTTCACTTGTAGAACATGTTGTAAAACAGAGTACCGGAGGATAATTACCTTTTTGAGTGACTGTTATATTAGCTGAACTTTGGGACAATAATTTTTTAATGGCCTTTTGGAGAATATCAAGTTGCCCAGGGGTAAAATGGTCTTTTCCAAAACTTGAGGCAGACGCAGACCCTTCTTCATTTGTTGCTGCGACTACAGCCGTGTTACTTTGCGATTCTGTGGAGCTTTCAAATTTCAGAGTACGACGGTCGGTTGGCTTGCCATTAAGCCGCCAGCAACAGTCGCATACGTGGCCGGGCTTTTTGCAGTAATCACAAAATGGTCTACCCTTTTTCCCGCGACTCTCGAAATGCATCATTAGAGCCAACACACTCTCAAATGACCTTGCTACAACACGGTCCTCACCCATCATAATTTTCTTCTGGCTCTCCTCTCTTCTGACTTCTAAGAAGGCTTCGCGAATGCTGGGCAGGGGCTTTTGACCCAGAATGTGTCCTCTTACATCGTCAAGGTAGGGATTTAGACCCAACAGAAATTTAAACATCCTCTTTCGTTCAACCAAGTTCTGGTAGGTTTTGGCATCTTCAGGGGAGACCCATTTCACCTCTTCAAACGCATCAAGCCGTTGCCAGCTTCGCATAACAATATTGTAATATTGTGTCACGATGGAGTTGCCTTGGTGCAGTTCGTGGAGGGCTGTTTCCACTTCAAACACAGCTACGGTATTGTCTTTGGAGGAATAAAACTCCTTGGCAGAAATCCAAACGTCGTGAGCAGTTTCGTATAGGAGGAAATTGTCTCCTATTTCCGACGTCATTAAGGTGACGAGCCAAAACATGACGAGCCTGTCCTCCATTTTCCATGTCTTCGCGTTTGGATCAGTGGCGAGTGGTGGTGCTGCTTTTCCGGTGATATATTCCTCTTTACCCTTGCCCCGGATGAAAAGCAGCACAGAAGAGGACCACTGTAGATAGTTGTTTTCAGTTAGCTTGTGGCCATAATCTGTGAAGAGGCTTGCTCTCCGAGGCTGTGCGTGACTGCTGAAGAAAGGAGAAGTCCTGAAGATACCTCAGGTGAAGATGAGGACGACGTACCTCCAGAAGCCATAACACTTGTTGTATTATGCTGGAACAGGGTTTGTTGAATGTGGAATCAGAACCGAAGAAGCTCTAATACCATAAAGAAATTCTGAAGCTATTTTGATGGAAGTTTTTCTTCTATTTTCTGCTTACTTTTTCCAGCTCCAAAGGAGCATATTTATACACAAATGAATAACAACTTTTCTGCAAGAGAGCCAGATTTTGTGGGGTAAGGAAATATTCAAAATTGGTGTAGGTGACACACCACCAATTTTGTTATTCTCCTTTCTACGGTACACAAGAAAGGACAAAGGAGATGATAGTTGTTTTCATTCTAGAATAACAATTATTTTCTACATTTTCTACATTGAGATGCATCAACAAATCCATTTACACCATCCTCTCTTGAATCCCTTTCTTGGTGTCAAATATAAGGAAAGACCAGTGATGCAAGACGAGTACGGAAACTAACTTGTCCTACAAATAATCTAAGAACAGAGGATATTTAAGTGAGAAACAAAAAAATAAAGAAAGAGTAGAGGAAATTGAAGATCAATGTGAAAAAATATATGGAGAAGTAGAATGAAAGTGAGAGGTAACACAAAATAATATCCAGAAAAATAAAAATAGAGAGGTAACAATGAATACCCTAGAATAGAAATTCTTAATCATTCATTTTCTGTTCTCTTCTTTGTTGATAGCTATTAGCATTTAAACATTAGTTACAACTAATAAAAAAATTATAAAAAAGTAAATCTAAAATATTCTAATTCCAATAATACTTAAAATCTACCTAAATAGTGCAATTATTTACTTATCTTGAAAGATACCTAAATAAGCTAAAGAAAGTAAAATTATTCCAATTTAGGGTTCTCTTGTTATACATCAACCAGGATACATGATAATGCACGTTTCTAGTATGCGAATCACATATCAAGCCTCAGTTTCTACTCTTCTTAATCGAATCAACAACCTCTAGCCACTAAAACAACATCAAGGATTTTAAACCTTACCAGGAAAGCATGTTGTGCGTCTCCCGCCACCTAACCAACCACCTAACTCAATCTGTTAGACAAGACCTAGAAGTAAGCTAATAGATACTATCCACCACACTAATCAGTCTGAAGTCCTTAATATCACCTACACTATCAGATTTAGCAATTAATGCCAAAAAATAGAGTTGAGACTACGAAAAAAACTCTTTGTTCTCATAAAAATCCTCAAAAAGCTTCCCGGAGGATCAGAAAGCCAATAGCTGCACCTATTTCTGGAAAATGAGAACACATCACATCTGGACTGCTCAGGCAGAAGTTTAGCTGTTTCTTAAAGGCACACCAAATCTCCAGTGCATTTCTTCAGAGAACCCTTGATAACTATCGTTTTATTATCTTAATTGCTTCCTCTCACATTCCTGAGATTATTTAATTTACTTTACGCCAACTGGTATCCACTTGCTTTTCTTGAAAACTTGTCTCCCCAATCTCAAAACAAGTCCATGTTTCAGGCTGCTAAATTTTCATACGTTCCGGAGGAAGATGAAGAGGAACATGAGGATCCCCTCAAAACATATTGGCTGCTCCCCTTATCTCCAATTTTAGAGCATACAACCACAAGGAAGATGGCCTTCTTACAGAAGCCTGTACCAGCCACTAGCCCTTGTCAGATTCAGGAATAGACATTCACCTTATTTACACCTTTTCATTCTTCTCTTTCAACTCCAAAGTCCTTTTTGTTTCTTCCTAACACACTGAATTTCATTTGGTCATTTCCCTCATGCTTGTAAATTACCCCTAACTCACAGGAATTCGCACAGTCTGAAGATTGCAATTTTCTAGATCATAGAAGTAAATGGAAAATCTGTTGTCTTTCCCATTCTCAATCATCCTGAGTGGTGAACTACTTGAATTGATTTTTGATGGATAACAAACTTAATATTATGCTAACAGATGTTTGAGCTTAATTAAAACAATTATTACAACAAAAATCAAGCATTAAATGTGAAGTATGAAGAATCCATGACTTGGAGCAAAAAGAGAAGAATGGTAAGCTTGAAGGTTTGAAGACAATTTAAATTTTATTTACTTAGAAAAATCTCAATATGACTCATGAATATTTGCTTAGAATTCTTTTAGTAGGTCTTTTTATTGATCTTTGACTTGATTTTTTATTCGATTTTTCATTTAATTTTTAATTAGATTAGGAATTTTTCTAATTCAGCTTGACACTTATAACTCCGAAAGCGGTACAATGCTGATGGCATACTTAATCACTAAAACGGTTCAAACTTTATATCAATTTAATTTTCTTTCGGCATCAGCATACTTAATCACTAAAACGGTTCAAACTTTATATCAATTTAATTTTCTTTCGGCATACAGACATGGTAGCACTAGGAGTGATGTGCAATATTCTAAAATAGGTGGAGCCACATTTAGTTAGCCAGACATATCAAGCATTAAACACCTATCGAATAAGAAAGACTAACATGTGAAAGTGCACGAATTACTTAAATTTAAGATTGACACACGAGAATCCAGAAGCAGATAAGCAACTGAAATTAAATCAACAGAAATAAACCTTAAATATAAGATTGAGTGCTATAACGGAAGCAAGATGGACAAGTACCTGCAACATCTTGGGCATCATAAACGCCCCGGTAAACAGTCCCATAAGTTCCATGAGCTACAACATGCCTTATATCAAGCTTAGCTAAATCAATTTCCCACTCTTCCCTTGGAGCAGGAACTTCCCTATCTTTTGACCAAACCCGGCTCAAGTGCTTCTCCAGCTGCATATCCCAGCTCTTGAAATCGATCTTATCTGCTCTGAAGAATGTCTCTTTGTTGCTATTGCTATCTGTGGCCATTGCTTGGGACTTGGATTTACTCAAGGCAAGACCTCCAGGTTCTTGTGTTGCTGCAGCACTTTCTACTACCTGAATGTTGCTTGATTCCATTCTATCAAACTTCTAACAAAAAGAAATATTCAAAAGACCAAAATAGAAAGTAATAACTAATAAACAACAAATATTTGAAAGCTTCACTTATTTCCTTTCCCAACTCGGAAAATAAACGTTCCAAGCTTTCACAAAAAGGAAAATAATAGTAAACACTTGGAGAACAAGAAAATCATGCTGCAGTAAACCAAACATGGGAAGATGAATAAAAGTTCAGCTCCAACAAAACAGGGGGGGGGGGGAGAGAGAGAGAGAGAGAGAGAGAGAGAGAGGCGAAAGGATATAAAGCATAAAGCAAATGAAGTTGGCGAATGAGGAGAAAAGTAGAGTTTTCTAGAGGAGGAAGGAAAAGCAAAGAGAAAGGTATTGGCTAACCAGATCCCATATGGTAATAAGCAATCAGAAGTGAAACTGCGACAGAGGAGTTTGAGGAAAAAAGCAACCCATTTTTACAAATCAACCTGTGCTGTATTTTGCAGGCACAATGTTGCAGTTGCAAACAGAAGAAACTAAGCAGGAGAACAGAGGATCACCGACGGGTGCATGAAGAAGAGAGTGGAACTGAATGCAGGGGATTGAATTGCCTGAAAGTGTATGCAAGGAGATTAAAACACGTGGCACAGATTGAGGGAACTGTGAGATGCATGGCACCTTCCAAACCAAAGGATCCGGCATGCATCTATGTCGATTGAGAGAAGGATTCTGACCATTCGACCTTCAGACTCGGACAGGTTGATGGCAACTGCGAAGGGTATTTAAGGACAATAAGGATAGGGTTTTGGAACCGACAGGTTCATTTCCGCCGCTAGGTTTTATCTGAATCTGGCTCTCGGTTTTTCGGTGATCTTGGGTAGATTTATAGCATTTCAAGCTTTTTTCTTTGTATATAATCCCATATTTTTAAAGATATAAGCATGGTATGAAGTATCTTGAGTATCATTTCTTCATTCTCTCTCTCTCTCTCTCTCTCTCTCTCTCTCGGTCTCCCTTAAGTTTCTGTTTCTCTTCCGGTTTCCCTATCTTTTCTATTCTAATCTATTCTTTCTCTTTGTTTCACAGGTTTTATTGAGGTACATGTCACGACAAGCTCCTAACAACTTGGTATAAGAGCCAGTTGAATCAGAGGAGACACTTGTAAGCTTTGTGGCTATGGCAAAAAACAACGGAAAAACCGCGGTGGTTGAACCTCAAAAGATGTGAACTTTGGAAGAAAATGTGCATGAAGTGGACCAACTCCTCTTGGATTTTATGTTTGAGATGTATGAATCCCAGCAGCAAACCTGAGCCATAATCGACCAAAAAATGGCTCTGTTCAGCCAATGGATGGAGAGGCTCACCGACCTAATACACGATCGCGCACGACTAGGTGAAACACGGTAAATGTAAGCCCCTTCCCCTCTGTTTTGTATGTGGATAGATGAATTTTACCAAACCCTAGCACCAGAGAAATATGGGTCAGCAGTGGATCGAACAAGAGAGATAACCTCATGAGAAACCCTATCTCAAAAATTAAAATACCTGTTTTTAAAGGGAAAAAACCCTAAACTTTGATTAAGAGATGCAACAAATATTTTCATGTTTTTAATATTCCAGGAGAAAATAAAGTAGAAACAACAATGTATCTAAGAGGCAGGATGAAGATTTGATTTCATGGGTTAGCAAATGACCCTAGATGTTTGAATGAGAAATATTTGTGGAAAGATATTGACTGAAAACCCTGGACTTTTTGAAAGATATTTTCTCTCCACTTTTGTAAGTGGCCTAAAAGAGGAACTTAGACCGATGGTGAGGATGCACGGGCCACTCACCTTGACTTATGCATTTGAACTGGCTCTATGGTGAAAACAAATGGTAGATGTCATCAACCTTTACAATAAACCAAAGAACACAAATGTCTCTGCAACTTCATCCAAGTCACCTAGTTCCAGAGGAATTCTCCCACCACTGAAAATTTCTTCAAGACCCAAAACTTTCAAAAAGTATCACACCTGCGGGGTGTCCAAAACATTTGAAACTGAGGAGAAGCAATCTAAGCTACAAATGCGCGGAAAAATACTGCCCAAGACATCAGTGCAAAGAAAAAATAGTCATGGAAGTGGAGAAATGTGAAGAAGAAGAAGGAGAAGGTACAGAGAATCAATCTCTGGCGGAAGGGAAACAAGATGATGCAGAAGATCCTACGACCCTATCCCTGCAAGCCATAGCAGGGGGTTCTTCTGTAGCATAGTTAAGCAGGGGTTGTTGAATGGAAAACCCATTATAATATTATTGGATAGTGGAAGTTCACATTCCTTCATGGACAATTCAATTACGAGGGAAGTAAGGATTCTAGTGGTTCCTGGCAAACCTCTTATGGTGATGGTAGCAAATGGTGATAAGATAGCCAGTGAAGGAGATGCTAAGGTATCCAGTGGAGATGCATAATTATGAATTTTGCTACAATTTCAGAATAATTCCCCATGATCCTGGTTATAGATTGGATGAAACTCCCAATTTCCAATAAAGAATAAAGATTGGATGAAACTCCATAATCCTATTATTTTTTATTTTGCTCAATCAAAAGTCAATTTTGGAAAGAACGGAGAATAGATCACTCTGCATGGAATAAAAGCATCCGAACCTTTGGTTATAGTCAAAGAAAAGAACCTTGAAAAATTAGTGGCGGGCCAAGGGCAACAATGCTCTATTTACTACATTCGGTCCTTAGAAACCGAAGGTAGATGGAGGAAGAAAGATGCAAAGGAATCCTTGGAGCAAGCTTTGCAAAACTTCAGGAACTTTTTTTCAGGTGAACCAGACGGACTTCCACCTGCTCGAGGAATGGACCATGATATTCCCTTAGAAGCAGGGAGCTCTCTTGTCAACCTTCGACCTTACTGATACCCATAGTTCCAAATATGAGAAGTTGAACAGTAAGTCAAAAGATATTGGATGCTTCTATCGTTCAACCCAACCACTCTCCTTTCTCATCTCCAGTCTTGTTGATGAAAAAAATAGATGGATCATGGAAATTCTACATAGATTACACAGAGCTCAACAAATGCACAATCAAAGACAAGTTTCCCATACCAGTCATTGATGACTTACTTGATGAATTATATAGGGCAATAGTCTTTCAAAAATCGATCTCCGATCAGGATACCATCAAAGCAGGATGAAGGATGAAGACGTGTAAAAAACGACATTCAGAACTCATCATGGTCATTATAAGTTTCGAGTAATGCCTTTTGGCTTGACCAATGCTTCTGTCACTTTTCAGTCTAAGGAAGTTCGTGCTGGTATTCTTTGATGACATTCTTCTTTACAGTCCATGATTCAAGGAGCATTGCCAGCATCTCAAAGCAGTGCTAGAACTAATGCGACAAAACAAACTGTTTACCAACAAATCTAAATGTCTTTTTGCCCAATCTGAAATAGAATACTTGAATCATCTCATTTCCAAACAAGAAGTCCGAACCGATCCAAAGAAAATAGAAGTTGTGGTAGCATGACCTCTACCAACGAAATTAAAAGGTTTGAGAGGATTCCTAGGTCTCACAAGATACTACAAAAAATTCATCAGAGATTATGGTATTATCATTAAACCTCTTACCAAGATGCTCAAAAAGAGGGGATTCTAGTGGACTGATGCATCCAATCAACCATTTGAAACTCTGAGAGAGAAAATGTCCAACATGCCACTATTGAGGTCACCCGACTTCTCCAAAACCTTTCCTCGAAACAGATGCTTACAAAACTGGAATTGGAGTAGTATTGATGTAAGAACAACAACCAATCACTTATATCAGTAAGGGATTGAATCAAAAGAACCAGGCTATGTCAATTTATGAAAAAAAAAAACTCTTTGCTATTCTCCATGTAGTTAAGAAATGGAGACATTATCTTGAAGGAGGTTCTTTCATCATCAAGACCGACCAGCAGAATATTAAACACTTCCTAGAGCAAAAAGTCACTACCATGTTGCAACAAAAAGGAATAGTCAAGCTGATAAGCCTGAATTACACAATTCAGTTCAAAAAAAGGCCTAAAAAACAAGGTGACTGATGGATTATTTGAAAGGGAACCCAACTACGAGTCTGATCTCCAGCTACTTTGTCCGCTATCACAACCAGGGTACCTTCTTAGTTGGAGGAAGTTTCAAATAGCTACTTGAATGATGAATATATGCAAAAACTTTGGAAGAATTGATGATTAGTCTGGACAGCAAACTTGGGTATACAATGCAATTCAGAATTCTCCAGAACAAAAAAAGATTAATCATTGGGTCATCTAGTGGATTAAGGTAGAAATTAATCCAATAATATCACAATACTCACATAGGAGGGCATTTCGGAATTAGAGAGACGTATCAATGTCTGAAACATCATTTCTGTTGGCCACGAATAAAGGATGTAACAAAGTGGATTCAAAAATGTAAAATATGCCAAAGGTGCAAAGTGGAACGTATACCCATTCCAGGACTGCTACAACCGCTCTCCTTAACCAAACAAGCATGAATACAGACTTCATCAAGCAATTACCAGGTCAAACAATAAAGAAACTACTCTGGTAGTAGTGGACCGATTGACCAAGTATGCTCATTTTTTAACTTTGAAGTGTCTTTCCACTATAGTTAAGGTGGCCAAAATTTTCTTGGATCAGATTCACAGATTACATGGATGCCATCAGATCATTGTCTCTGTCAGATCATTATCATTGTCTCTGATAGGACAAAACTTTTACCAGTCTCTTCGAAAAGGAATTAACGAGATTAACTGGAATCCCGCTCCACTATAATTCCTCCTGCCATCCCCAAACCAATGGTCAAACTGAACGACTTAATCAAATGCTTGGAAGGGTATCTTCGGTGTATGGCTCATTGCAACATCAACTCTTGGGCCCAATTGATCGGGCTAGAGAATGGTGGTATGATACCACCTACCATTCAAGCATAAAAATATCACCTTTTAAGGCTCTCTGCAGGTATCCACCTCCACATTTTATGGATACTATTGACATTAATACTCCTTTCGCCAACCTTGAAACTTTCTTATAAGAAAGACAATAAGTGAATAGAGCCCTCAAACAGGCTTGGCTTGCCTCCCAAAATCATATAAAGCAATATGTAGATGGCCATCAAATTGAACACCAATTTGAAGGTGATTTAGTCCTTTTTAGGCTTCAACACTATCCGCAAGTTTCAATCGCTACAAGAAGCGGTAATAAACTGCTTCCTAAATTCTACGAGCCTTATCAAATCGAGAAAAAAATCAGTGTGATAGCCTACAGGTTACAACTTCCCCCTAAGGCCAAAATGCACCCCGTCTTCAATGTATTCTTACTCAAGAAATATTATCCTGGACCCACGCACTATGAATCCGACTTAACAAAGTTTGCAAAACTTGAGACAATAGAACTGGAGGAGGTCTTATAGACATGAATAGTTACAAATCAAGGGCAAGAAAAACAGTAGTGGCTGATCAAATGGAGAAGAACACAAAAGAGAACGTGCGAGAGCACTGCTCACATATCCCAACAATTTCCTTACCTTAACCTTGAGGACAAGGTTAATTCTCAAGGGGAGGGAATTATTGCGACCCGGTTGCAAACAAAAGAAAATAAGCAGGAGAACAGAGGATCATGACAGGTACATGAAGAAGAGAGTGGAATTGAATGTAGGGGAATAGATCGCTTGAAAGTATATGCAAGAAGATTGAAACAAGTGGCACAGATCAAGGGAAGCATTGGGCGCGTGGCACCTTCCGAACCAAAGGATCCGACACTCGTCTCTGTCAATTAAGAGAAGGATTCTAACCATCCAATCTTCAGACTATGACAGGTGGATGGTGATTATGAAGGGTATTTAAGGATAATAAAAGTTAAGATTTTGGAACCGACGAATTCATTTCCACTGCTACATTTTCTCTGAACCTGGCTCTTGATTTTCCAGTGATTTAGGGTACATTCATAACATTTCATGCTCTTTTCTTTGTATATAATCCCATATTTTTTAAGATGTACGCATTGTTATTAAGTATTTCAAGTATAATTTCATCATTCTCCCTCCAGTTATCTATCTCTCTCTCGGTCTCCCTTAAGTTTCTCAAACACTATCTCCCAAAATTGTTTTGATTTTTTTTTTCATGGTATAGGCATCTATATATCCTACTTTGAAGAACACTTCATCCAGTTAAGTACTATCTCTGATTAACTGTGTGCCAAGACACATTATGCAAAGAAGTTCAAGTGTGGTTTTACAGGGAACTCAATTGAACATCTAGACTACTACATATCAACTACAGGTGTATCAATGGATCCCAAAAAGAATCAAGCAATCAAGGACTGGCCTTAGCCACAGAATGGGAAACAGGTATTGGGTGACTTGCTGCAAATTACTGAGAATTTCTTAAAGGATTCAAAATGATCAGTAAACCCTTATTGTATATGACTAAGGAACACTTTTGCATGGACTCCAGAAGAAGTAGAGGCTTTTAAACTTCTCAAAGACGTACAGATCACTGCTCCAGTTCTGGCCTTATCTACTTTCAGCAAAACTCTTGTGGTTGAAACTATGCTTCCAAAAGTGGCCTTGGAGCTTTAATTGCAAGAAGCTCACCCATGGCATTCCTCAGAAAGCACAGGGACCTATCAGTGCATGATAAACGATTTCTAGCTTTGGTTTATGCCATAAAATGGTGGGACAACTAACTTAATGGAGACATTTCATCAACCAAATTAATCACTGGAGTCTAAAGTATCTCCTCGAGCAAAGACCACCAGCAATCAGCAGCAGAAGAAAACATTGCTGCCAATGCTTTATCAAGGATTTTGGGAATCAAATTATTGAATTATTTGCTACGGTTGTCTTAACAGCTTATTCTAGTTTACTTCCAGATATTTAACCTTCACGGGACAAGGATCCTCACTTAAATAGTTTTAGACAATATCAGCGCTGGCATGCCTCTCACTGGGTCTAAGACTTCAGAAAGGGAATTACTATAGAAAAAGGAAAGGCTGGCTGTAGACGAGGAACTACAGCACAAGTTCATCACCTTATTTCACTCTTAACCCTGCAGGTAGATATTTGGGTCAAACAAAATTTTTTTTTAGAAGACTTCAGTCCTTCCTCATTAGTTCCGGGATGGATAAAGACATTAGGAACTTTATACGCCACTGTCAGGTCACCGAAAGAAGCAAACCTGAAAAAATTCGTATACCCTTCCAATCTTGAGTACAGTTTTTGAATTTATTGACAGTCTCCCATTCCACCTTCCCAGGGCAAAGATTCTACCTTTGTTGTTGTTACATTATGAAAGAAATATGCCTACTTCCCAGCCCTTAAACACGCCTATACTGCCAAGACAGTTGCACAAGTCTACCTAGACAACATCTTCAAACTCCATGGCCTTCCCACCAGTATCATTAGTGATCATGACTATTTTCTCAGCAACTTTTTGGAAATAACTACTTCAGCTGCAGGGTATTAAGGTGCTTCACTCCACTGCCCAACACTCCCAAACTCCAGTTGCATAAATATGGAAACTATTTCCGCTGCATGACCAGTGAAGACCCTAAACGATGGGCCAGTTAGCTATCGCTTGCAGAGTACTGGTAAAACAGCACAGAAAACTGCTACACGCTCTACTCTCTCGAGGTCCTATATGACTAGACCCTTCCACCATATTTGTCCTATTTCCATGGTGATTCCAACGTTGATTCAGTGGATCGTTTTCTTACTTATCGTGAGCACACCCTCTCCCTACTCAAATACAAACTCACTCGAGCTCAAAATCGTAAAAAACAACAGGCTGATAAACATCGGACATATCGCCACTTTGTCCCTGCTGACTTTTTCTACTAAAGCTTCAGCCTTATCGCAAACAATCCTTCCACTCTCGAGCTAACGACGAGACATCCCCTATGTACTATGACTCTTATCGAGTAGTCATGGAAACTTACAAGGCTGCTTATAAGCATCCAACTCGAAGACAGCCACCAGTACAATAACGTCAACTTCCCCGAAGTGGATGACCTCCACAACCCTAAACCAACAGCCATGTTCACTGGCAGATTGGTCAACAGGGTCGTGTAGTAGCAAACAGTGAACAGGCGTGAGGCCCGAGGATGCCAGTAGACATGAGGTTTTCGACATCCAACAAGACTATCAAACATCCTCAGCCTTGAGACCAATAATGATTATACAAAGGGAGATGCGATAAGTAAATTCGAAGGAAGAGTTGAGAGCAGTAAATGAATGAGTAAAGGAAATTCGTAAGAAGGATAGAATTACCTGAATCGATGAAAGGAAAAGAAAATTGACGAGTGAAGAAATCCTCCACCTTCTCCTCTGTTGCGATTCCTGTAAGTTTTTGGGTGGAGAAGCAAATTGAGACAAAAAGGCGCAGAGTTTATATGACTATATGGATGGAGATACGGGAAAGTAAAAGCGCGGGGATTCACTCTCCCTTCCACCGATTGATTTATCCGGAAAAAAATCAAATAAATTAATATATATATATGTATGTGTGTGTGTATGTATACATATTTATAACCGCAAGTGTATATATATATATATATATATGTATACATCAAAATCGCGAGGACGGCACGCAACTGGCTTTTTTAGTTTTTTTAAAAAAAATTGGACTAAGAATCTTATGTGGTACGGGAGATTAAGATGAATATATAAATTATGTTGAAATCTAATATGTTAAGATTAAATGCTATATTTAGAAAAAATTATATATTTTATTTCTAATTTTATAAGCATAGAAATTTTTTAATAACTTATAAATTTTGATGAATTATTGGATGCTTTATTTTAGTAAAAGTTTTTGAAAAATTATATTTAAACTGAATACATACAGTAAAAATAATAAAATTAAAAATTGATTGTTCTTACATTCTATTTTAAAATAAATTTAAAAATTTTGGTACATTTTTTGAAAATAATAAAATTAATAGTATAATAATAATTTTTAAAAAAAATTTATCTAAATGAATAAAATTTAAAGTAACATATGAATAATTCTTTTTTACAATAATAAAATTTCATAGAGTTAATCAGGTGGCGAGAGAGGCAAGAGATTATGAAATAGAAGGCATGGCCCGCCGGGAACATATTCCACTCTGACCAACTACGTTGACAATAACTTCATTCCAAAAAAATAAATCAACTAAATTGCGTTGACTGAAAACAATTTAATTATTATTATTAAATTTATTAAAAATTTTATTAATTACTCTTTTTTTTTCTAATAATAGAAAATGGAAAAAAAATAATAATAAAAAAATATTTCTTTTTTTTTTGTGAATAAATAACTAACGTCATCTCGTCTTAAAAAGACATTAAAATAACGTATTAGAACACACTTACTTATCAAGTCAATTAATTAATTAATGGGTGATATCATTTATTTGCAAACATGTCGGTCTACAATAATATTTGAAATATTTAAATATATATAATTAAAGTTATAACATTCTTTAATTTATTTAAAATAATAAATATTTTATTTAAAATTTATCAATTGTAAAAATAAATAAATAATTATTCTTTAAAAATTTATTAGCAACATTTGATAATGTTAAGTCAATATCAAGAAAATAGTTAAGTAATGTTATTAATAAAAAATACGAATTACATGCTTACTATTTACATTTTTTAAAATCACTTTTGAGAACTACATAAGCACCTTGATTTTATGTTACAAACAAGAAAATTCAAATAAGGTGTTTAAAAAAACAATTCAAAATACCCTCTTAAGCGTCCTTGACTTTGGGGGTTTTTTTAATAGATTTAAAATATTTATTTTGGAAAACATATGCGATATTCTCTTTACAAATAGTGTAATAGATATTAGTATTAATTTTCAGAACTAATATATTCAACCTTTTCGCAGTTCCAACATTTTGACCCGTCTTTTGGCTGCGTCTGCATTTCCAATCGGCACCACTTTGGCGACTACAGAGCTTTAAAACGAGCTGGAAATTCTGACTATGGAACAAATCATACGTAAGCAATCTCTTCAGAATTATTTACAAGATTGCATTTAGACCAAATGCATACAAAAAAGAATGACAAAAAGAGTAGGAACAATAAATTCCCAAATGAATTTTACAATCTTTTTGCAAAATTTATTAGAGTAAATGGCATAAATGGCTTTCTTCCAGCAAAACATGAGGATTCCAAAGCTTGTAATGCAAACAATTTTCATTTTGTTTACCAAATTGGAAGGTCATTGGATCTCCTTCGACGAATAAAAATTCATCTTAACGCAAAAAGGACTCTGGTTCATTACCTTTTATCTTTCACAAACTTAAAGTCAGCCAAATCAAATGTTATATTATGGATGTTCCAAAATGATCTTATCTGAGTATCATCAATAATTTTTCCTGAACCAAACCCTCAAATTAACCACATTCCCTTTTATTGGTAGGCTCTCTACAGCATTTTCCTAAGGTATAACGTCAAAGGTTGACCAAGAAAAACTTGGCAATACTCATGACCTACTTGACTTATGACGTACTGTGACTCCATGCAGGAGGAGAATACTTATAACCCAAATAGATAAAAATGTCAACTACCTCAACACATCCAATCATCTTTGCGTGGTTTGCCCGCAACAATTTGCTTAGTGGGAATTAAAAACCAACCACAAGTATATCTTCCATCATCATGCTCATGACTTCACCTTTTTTCCAGTCGTTCAGTAATGTCAGATTTGACAGGATATGTTATTGTTTCAGATTAATGGCCATTTAGTAAATAGATGCATTTTATTTGCCTCCCAAAATGTATGTTTACAGCACACGACTTGCAGTTTTTCTACATATAAAGCCAGATTTTATTTCCTCTTATCATAAATTTGCCTCTTACCATATACATATACATTGCCTGGTAAGTCGGCCAACTTCGTTGAATGTGTCCAAGTGCACCATTAGATATAACCCCACAGTGGATTCTATTTATCCTGCCCAAGTACAGAGCACCCACATCTCAGTATTAATTCACCTAAACATCTGTCTTATTTTTATATATAATAACCATGTCTATTATTACCAACAAACTGCAAAAAATCATGTTATTGCTCTTTATCGCTTTAAATAGGTGATAAATTGTACTAGAGTTATATCTTCTACCTATCAGAAATTAGTTTAAAAGTTGCTAACCTCGATCCTGAAGAGAATGCTACCATCAGAAACCTGTTGACCAGCTGCGACTTCAAGGCCATGAACATAACCAGCAGATGGTGCCTTCACTACATGCTATTGACACAAAAAAAAAAAAAAAAAAAAAAAAAAAGATAAGATAATCACCTCTTTGCTTTAAGGAAAGAGATAAAAAAAATGCAAAAAGGTAAGTATTTCCAGAACAAACCTCCATCTTCATTGCTTCTAAGACTAATATTGGTTGCCCTTCCTCCACTTTCGTTCCATTATTCCCCAGAACCTTGACCACTAGACCAGCCATTGGTGCTACCACAGTCCCTGGAGGATGTGATGTCTCAGAACTGACGTTATGTCGCATTTCTTCTTCTTCACAAAGCTCAAAGCCTAATTGTTGTGTGAAATGATGATGTTGTGATCCATGCCATATATGAATGTGCTTAGTTTGATCCTGTTATACATAGCGTTATTGAAGCCGTAGTTCATGGATGATCAGAGAAAGAACATGGAGACAACATCATTATCAACATAAACAATAGTCGACAATGAACACAGGAAGCTATCAAACTGAAGGGAATGCTCTATGACATGTATGGTAGGATGTATCACAATGGATGTCTGGACAAAAACATGGTAACTGATTGAGTTGTAGACTCTGTTTTATTAAATCGACTCAATAAGAATGAGTCGATCACTCTTCCTTCCCATTGGGACGGATGGGGATAAAATAGAGCAGGTCAACAAAGTTCTATTCCTTTATTTTTTTTTATTACGGTTACTGGACTGCTCGCTAAACAGATTATCTGCAAAAATAAGTAAATCCCCCAAAATGCATTCAAATTAATCGGACAATGGCTGGTTTTACTGCAAAGAGTTTATCAGTGTAAAGGCTATATGGTTGATATTGATAAAATTAGAGAACACGTAAAAAGCCCGATGAAATCCATGCTTATGGCATTAAAATCCTATGTGAATCCTTGCACATCATGAACATTGGGAAGAACTGACCTTAGAGTAAGTAGCTAGAGTGACATTGCTGCCTACACCATCAACTTCAACCCTGTAATCTTGATCACCTAGGAGTGTTACTTTGACTTCAAAAACAGTAGAGCTGTTTCCTCCCACCTGCACCATCCACATACAAATTCCTAAAGTGATGCCACAATGTGAGAAAAGATTAGTCAGACAATACGGAAAAAAACAGAGAAGTGTAGAAGAGGACACGAGGAAAGAACTAAAAGAACTAGAGAAGCATTCTTGGAAATCATATAACAGCAACTTCATGAACCACATAGGCATATCTTTTTGGGAAAAAAACAGATAGGTACATAAATCACATAGGTATCTCTGCGGAAAAAAGACAGAGGTAGGCATGCCTTAACCAGATAGTTTCCATCTGCCTGGTAACTGATGGAAATTGGTAAAAGCTTTGAGCCATTGCTATCATACATGCTTTCCCACTGAAGGTCCATACTACGCTGCGCAAAATGATGGACTCTAAAAGGAGGATGAGAACGCCATAAGGAGAGTAATTTGTCAACCCCTGGATAAGTTTTCATGGAAAGATATTAAGTGGGCCAAAGTAAAGACTGACCAGTTGTCAAATATAACACAGGCTTCTACTTACCAGGGGGACTTTCCTTCAAAGTAGAATGTCCGTTTTTGCAAACACAAGCAGCTACCATAGCTGCACTAACCTTAGCAGCATCATATGCCTCCTTTGCTGCAATTGAATTACTAGGATCAACAAAGAGATCATTTCTATGGTGTTCAATAAAATGAGTTTCCACATTCCCATCTTCAAATGCCTTATGGTTGGTAAGCTTTTGAAGGAAATTTATATTGGTCGGTAGCCCTGCAACCTGCCAAAAAAGAGAAGGTGCAAACAACTCAGTCAGAATTTGAATAGAAGATGGATATATCTTGGACAGAAATTAACACCTCCAGTTGGTACATGTGCTACTGAAGTATGAAATCCATTAGGCATGAGGTAAGACAGTGAAAAAGAAACTTGTAATCAGATACAATGTACAAATTAATCAGGTTAAAAAATAAATTACTGAATGCAAAATTCAGTATGCAGAATGTGTTGGAAATAAGATCTCAGTGATCTTCCAAACTGTTTCCTACAATAATTCATCACTCGTCCAAAATTTTGGAGCAATTTTGATTTTTATTTTCTCAGATATTTTATTAATTTTAATGATAAATTGATTTATAAAAATTTCAAAACCTTATGGAAGTATACTAGAATTTTTTCTTCTAAAGAAAGTAACTTTTAAAATGTTTTGATGCCATAATGACATAACACTACAAAGTATAGTTAGATGGGCAGTGCACAAAAATAAAAGTACAGGACAGAACGAGCATGACCAACAGTCAGCCCTCCTGTCTCTCCTCACCATTCTTGCTAGGTCATTTCTTTGGTATGGGAATTAGGAATAACTGGGCAAACTTGAGGGCCACTAACAACGCTGAACATTCAGTGAATGACTGACCTGAAACTTAGATAGACAATCTTTTAATTTGACCAACGCTGCAGCTCGGTTTTCTCCCCATACAATAAGCTTTGCAATCATGGGATCGTAGTGCATGCTAACAGTGTCTCCTCGTTCAACTCCAGTTTCAACTCGAACTGCCAAATGATAAAACATACAGGATAAGAAAAAGTTGACAGAGATACAAAAACGCGACAGGAAACAACTGCATTTGGAAGAAGTGTTAGACACAATTCAAAACTAAGACTACTATTCATTTTTGCCAAATCTTTTTAACAGCACCAACAGCCAGTGTGTAAAACTAAATTCTCTCTTATTTGAGCACGTCAATTCTGCTAGAGATAACTACCACTTATTGATCCTCCCACAGTTGAATCAATAATACATGCATGGTAGAGACCAATGGTCTATGGTGTAGCTTGTGGTGTTTATTTTGAGTATATAAAGATACTTGACTTTTGTATCTAAGTGCACCTGCTGATGTAACTGAAACAGGACGATAATGATGGAGGACTCCAGTTGCAGGAAGAAATCCCTTGGGAACGTTTTCAGCATATATTCGAGCTTCAAAAGAGTGACCTATCAAGATAACAAATAATCTTTCATGAGAAAAGAAAACAAATAAATTCCAGTATAATACACTTTCCTCATTTAGACACTAAGGACTCGAGCATGCAAGAGAGAACTTTGTGCAGAGATTGCAATCAAAGAGGCAAGATGAGAAAATGAATTTTGACTCCTAAACAATATATGCACGGCCTCTTGAACGTTTCGCTGTAGGTACCCATTCATACTAATAGGAAACAGGAAGCAAATGTTGATCAAAAGATAGAAGCCTAACCAGGTTGTTCCATTTGGGGGCCAAGTCTACAAATGATACACTCATGGAAAGAAGAAAGCTGACCTGACAAAGGAGATCAGAATCTAATCTTTTTTACTTTATCTTACAATTATCCCAGTCTTATTAGAGTAGTTATGTCTCTATTTCTTCTGTAACTTAGCAAGTAGATTCTTTTCAGTTTATTTTTCAATTTAAATTTGTAGTTCTGCTTTTAGGTAGCTATTCTTCAGTTGTAACTGATGATAGAGAACTTTTTCAGAAAAGAAAAGAAAAAAATTAGAATTTATCCATCAAAAGTTAGTTTTCTCCTGAACTCTAAAATCCTAGGATTCTCTCCAGAAAGCCCTCAACACACTATCAAAATAGGTAAAACAGGAAGAAAAGCTTTCAAGCTCTCTTTATCCAGTTTCTAGATCCATAACCAGATCATTCACCTGAGACTAACAGAATGGAATAGGAGCCAGTAGTTATGGATGATTTCATGCTTAAATCAGCAATTCAACTTCTTCATGCACATATTTCAGGGAGATTGAGCAGCTTTGCATGTGAAACAACAAGTTACGGCAGATCAGTCAAGAGTAACTCACACAGCATTTGTCTGTCATTAGAGTTGAAGGTTGTTATATTGCTGAAGGCCGTATGAACCATGGACATCAAGATCATAAGGATGCTAATAACACTAGAAAAGAGAAGATGTCATGGAAAACAAATATTTCCAAAATTTTCAACATTGATTTTCCTCGGTTTGACAATCAGTTGACTGTTTGAGGTAACATACTTGATGAGCCCACCTCTTTCACCACCAAGGAACTAATGAGGAATGCAAAAAAAGATGTGGAACATGTAGCTGAAAACTTGGACAATAAATAGAAAATGACTCAAGCCCCTGTTTTGAGACATCTTGATTTTCTAAGGCTTTTGAAGTCACTTGTGATGCTTCTAGCATCCTAAATGTTGGAACTTTAAATCCAAAATGACACCTGATAGCATTCTTTAGTGAGCAACTCAATGGAACCAAGCAAAAATATTATGCTTATGATAAGAAGCTTTGTGTTGTGGTCCAATCTCTGTCACTAGAGGTATTATCTTCCCCATCAAGAATTTGTTCTATATTTTGATCGCTTAGCATTGCGACACTTAAGTTCTCACAAGAAATTAAAATCAATGAATGCTAGGTGAATTAAATTTTGATGGGGGTACACATTTGTTCTTAAACATCAATCTGAACGTTGAGAATAAGGTGGTTGATGCCCTTAGTCAAGTGTCCATACTTTTCCAAAGCATGAGCACTCTAGTGATTTTTTTTTTGACAGATTGAAAGATAAATACTCCACTGATCTGGATTTTGAATTAATCTATCAGCAGATTCAGGAGGTAGTCACTGGCACCATGTGGATTTTGTTATTCATGATAGTTAGCTCTTTAGAACCAGTCAAATAGGTATACCTCGTACCTCTCTTGGGAACTTTTTAGTGTGGGAAACATATGTTTGCATCTCGCAGGTCAGTTGGGACATGATAAGACCGTCGGTCTCGTTGAAGATAGGTCCCATTGGCCTTCTTTAAAACAAGATGTTTCCATATGGTGTCTCAATGTTATACTTGTCAACCAGAAAAAGCAAAGAAAGAGTATAGAGGCAGGTGTCCTCAATGTTATACTTGTCAACCAGAAAAAGCAAAGAAAGAGGACACCTGCCTCTATACTCTTTCCCAATTCCTCATAAACTCCCACTAGAGATAAGTACAGATTTTATTCTTGGCTTGCTTAAGACATCCCGAGGACATAATCCTGTTTTGGTGGCTGTTTATAAATTTTCCAAATGGCACACTTCATTCCCTGTCGTAGAGCAGTTGATGTTTTTCGTATTGCCAAATTGTTCTTCTGCAAAATTGCCAAATTTCATGGATTACCTTCATCCATTGTGTCCTGATAGATATTTAAATCTATAGGTTAGTTTTGGAAGAACCTTTTGCAAATTATGTGGAAGTAGTTCAAAATTTTCATCAGCTTCCCATCCTTAGAGTAATGGTCAATCGAAGCTTGGGTGACCTACTCCGATGTCTGGTAGAGGAAAAACAAGATAATCGGATTTAGTTTTATCCGTTGCTGAATTTTCCAATAATAACTCTGCTAATAACTGGTAGAAGTCCTTTTGAAATTGTTAATAGATATTCTCCTCGAACACCTCAAGACCTTCTCCCAGTACCTCCTAATAGTAAAATTTTTTGCGCTTGTTGAATCTTTTGTCAAACATATTCATGACTTACATGTTGAAATTAGGTGAAAGATTGCTTTAAGTAATATGGATTATAAACTTGCAACAGACTTGCACTGTAAAGCTACAGAATGCATGCAGATGTCTTTATTGTAACTTGTATCCATCTTGAACAATTTTTTTAAACAAATAGTATGGAATGTATCATTAATTATAAACACCAAGGGAGTGTAAACTCATGTACAAAACTATTTACACGTCAAACAGGATATCAATAAGGTCCCCTCACTCCTCTATATAATACAAAGGATGACCCGTGATTAAAAGCCAAGGTCTGAAACCATGTATCTCTAACTTTATCAAAATTACCACCCAAACTATAGAAAAGGGAATGAGACTCATGTTTTTTTCCACCACTAATAACCTTTATGGCCCAAATCTCATCCCTTACACTATACCCCATTACCCGACTAATCCTCAGGAGCCCATACACCACTGTCCATGACTTTTACACAAGTGGGAACCACAGTATGTTGTGATTATAAGACTCCTCTGCCTTCCTGAATAGAAAACATCAATTCACCATAATCTTTCCTCTAGTCATTAACTTGTCAATGATGAGAATGCATCCCCTCTCTACCTCCCAAGCAAAAAAGAAAAAGTAATTATGAGAGGAGCATTCACCTTCTAGATTTGCTGGAAAGGAAAGCTGGACTCTGGGGTCTTTCTTAACCAAGTAGTTACAGAAAGACTTAACTATGAATGTCCCTGCCACATTGAGGCCTGAGACTGGTTGATCATTACTACCATTCAAATAGGTTAGAGATAGTGATCTGAGAAGGGATTCATACTGGTTAATCTCTCAGTCATTAAGGTTTCTCATCACCTCCACATGTTATTCCCTTCCCCCCTAATGTCTCTGAGTGACTCATTAACTGAGATATTTTTGTGTTTTGCAATAACAAATATCTGAGAAAACTGATCTCTGAGCACTCCCCCTCTAAGCCAAGAGTCCATCAAGAAACTAACTCTTTCCCTATTGCCAACTCTCCATTTGATGCATTCCTGAAATTTATCTATTCCCATGCATGCTCTTTTTCATAGCCCCTTCCCATGCAGTTTAACAATATTTTGGAATATCATCCTCTATCCATAGTATGAAACTTTGAATCTATCATCCTTCGCCAAAAAATGTTCTTTTCATTCATAAATCGCCAAAAAGTTATTTTTCTTGTAGTGTCAGATTCATCTGTACAAAAGATCCCAACCCCAACCCACCCTAATGCATCACTTTTCTAATCTCATCTCATGCCACCAAGTGATATTTTCTTCTATCTTCAGAGTCGCTCCAAAAAAATTTGCATTGAATTGATTTCAATCTTTTGACAACACTCATTGAGATTGTTAAAACGGACAAGTAATAAATGAGAAGGTTGGCCATTTTATGAGTGTGAATCTTGAGCAATACTCCAAAAATTAAGCACTACATATCTAAGCCTTAGACCTTTTTCTCATTATTTGACCTTTTGGATCTAATGCATATTCAATTGACTCAGCTACTCGTATGAATATTATCGTGAAATATTTAGCCCTTTATTTTTAATATGAAAGATTTAGCCCTTTATCGACGTACCTTTGAGCGTCCTTTTATATCTTCAACTGTTCCAATAGGAAAGGAGTTGCCTAAGGCTCCTTCATTGTCAAAACTATAAGGAAAGATTGAGGTTGTCCTTGACGAAGCCTTTGTTACTTCTGATTGTTAAATGGTGGTACTCATTGTTATTTAGTTAAATGGTGGTACTTGTCATTACCTAGTTAAATGGTGGTACTCATTGTTATCTAGTTAAATGGCTTAGATGTCTAGATTCTGACAATTCTTGGATTTCTGAGACCCAATTTTGTAAACTTGATCTAGATATCTTGGAGTGATAATCTTCAGTCTCCATTGTTCAAATCTTCTTTTCTGGTGAGGGAGAATGACACAGAACAAAGCAAAATACACATTTTGGGAAATTCTTCACTACAGAGGGTAGGGGGAATTAATTTATTTTTCTAGTAAAAATAAAGTTTTGGAAAGTTCTACGACAACCATAAATAAAAAAAAATTAATTTTCTTTTGCTAGGTATCTCCTAGTTATTTTTATTTAGTTTATTTTCTTAATATTTAGATTTTCTACTTTAATTGTATGTTTATGCCTATAACTAAGGTACTCTAATTTAATTGTGTAAAGAATTAGAGAAGAAAAATACTACATATTTCTTCTATTTCATTCCATAAGTTTATGGATATATATACATAAAAGAAATATCTATACATGAAAATATAAATCGCCATATTAATGATAGAAAATCAACTAATAATAACGTAAAAATATTCTAACACTCCCCTTCAAGCCGAAGTATATATATTAATCATGTTCAGCTTGTTATGAAGATATTCAATTCAGTTTTCATTCAAAACCTTTATGAATATATCACCTACTTGTTCCCCTGTTTTCACATAACTGGTAGAAATCAAATTCTCTTAAATCTTCTCACAAATGAAATAACAATCAATCTCGATATATTTGATTTTTTCATAATACACCGAATTTGAGACAATATGAAGAGCAGTTTGATTATTACACCAGAGATTTTGCATGTAGTATGAGATTCAAACTCACTTCCGCTAAGAGGTGTTGTATTCATTAGACTTCACATGTGCACTGGGCTATATCTCTATATTCGAACTCTGCACTGGTCTAAGATACAACGGTCTGTTTCTTACTTTTCTATGATACTAGGTTCCCACCAATGAAAACACAATATAACCTGTAGTGGATCTTTTATCAATTTTGAATCCACCCCAATCAGCATCTACAAAGCATTCAATGTGAGTGTGCTTATGATTGCTAAACAATATACCGAGTCCTGAAGCACCTTTTAGGTAGTCAAGATTTATTCCAACGTTTTTTAATGTTTGATTGTAAGTGCAGACATAAATTGACTAACAACACTGACAGCATATGCAATATCTGAATGAGTCACTTTGAGATAATTTAGTTTTCCAACTAATCGTTTGTATCTTTCTTGGTAATCAAGGGGGGGTTACAATCATCTTTAGTAAGGTATACATTTGGTACTATTGGCGTGTTACATGGTTTATCTCCAAACTTTCCAATTTCTGCAAGTCGATCAAGCACATATTTCTTCTAAAACAAGAAAATCTCTTTCTTTCTTCTTGTTATTTTTACTCTCAAGAAGTATTTTAACTAAGCTAAGTTTTTTGGTGTGAAACTTGTTATGTAGGAATGATTTGAGGGAGAACATTCTTGTACAATCTCTTGTAATAACAATATTATCAACATATACAACAAAAAATATAAAATCAGTTGCTGACTATCTATAAAAGACCGAGTGATCACACTTACTCTTTTTCAGCTCAAATTCCAGAGCTACTTCACTAAATTTGTTAAACCATGCACGGAGACTCTGCTTCAAACCATACAAAGATTTTTTCAAATGACAAACTTTTCCATACTCCCCCTAGCCAACAAACTCAGGTGGTTGTTTCATATATACTTCTTATAGGAGACTGTCATAAAGAAATACATTCTTAATATCCAACTGGTGTAAGAGTCAATTTCGAGATGTCGCAATAAAGACTAATAAACGGACATATGTAAATTTGGTCACCGGAGAGAAGATATCAGAATAATCAACCTCATAAGTTTGAGCATAGTCTTTTACTACAAGTCTAACTTTAAGTCTTACTACTAAGCCATTTGGGTTTACTTTGATTGAAAAGACGCATTTGCACCACATGACCTTTTTTTTTTTTGTAAATCCAACAAATCCCAAGTATGATTTTCATCGAGAGCATTTATCTCTTCTAGTATCACATTATATCCGTAAGGATTATTCAAAACTTTCTTAATTGTTTTGGGTATGGAAATCGAATCTATAAAAGCAATGAAAGAGCTAAAAGAAGGAGACAAATGGTCATACGAAACAAAATTAGCAATAGAATAAGTTGACTTAGGAATTGTGTACTGACGTTTACCTTTACGAAAACCAATGAGAATATCAAGATCTTGTGAAACAGAATCATATGACGATGGATCTGGTGCAGTCTATTGTCTTCTAAAATAAATATGAACAATTGGTAGTGATACTTGGATCAGATGTAACACCCAACATTTATTTTTTTATTTTATTTTATTTTTTAATAAATCTAATTATTTATTAATTGTATTTAATTTAAATTATTTTATTTTAATTTGATTTAATAAAAACAATAATAATAATAATAATAAAAAGGGTGAAAAATTAGTTAAGGATTTAATTGAAAACAATTTTGAGAAAAAATGGTGAAAATTTGAATTCTAAAAGTATTTTTGAAAGAAAAATGAAAATTGGAGGTCAAAATGTAATTTAAAAAAATTGCGCCACGTAAGATGTCCGATCAGCAGCCCCGACCAACCAGGATGCGCCAGGTGGCAGAGGCACTAACGCGAGAGGCCATGCGGGGGGAACCACGTAGGGCGATTCGCGTGCGCACGATCAAACGGCTGAGATTTATTCCCGCGCGCATAGACGGCCCAAATTGCATCGCGCACAGACGGCCCAGATTAAGTCACGTACGGATGGCCCAAATTGAGTCGTGTACGGACGGCCCAGATTGAATCGCGATGAACGACTTAAATTCACTCCCTATTTAATCGCAATCGGACGTTACAAATTAAAAGCGATGGACGGCCCAGATCAAAAGCGGATGGGTATAAATAACCCCATCTGCACCCAAACCCTAACCCTAGCCGCCAGAGCCCCTCGCCGAAGAAAACAACCCAGCTGTCGGGGAGCTGACCGCCGCCACCCGCCGCCGCATCGAAGCAATTTCCAATCGCCAAACGAGGTAAAAAAAATTTCTCTTGCACGAAATTCAATTTTAAACCCACCCATAGCCAAATCGGAGTGATAGAACCGATTAATTGGTCGAAAAACGCCGCCGAAGGTCGGCAGCACTGCCGTATTTCGGAAAACGCCTCCGATGAGGCCATTCCCGATTCCCGTTCAATGTAATTTTTTCACCATTGTGATCACCATTTCCTTCTCTACAGGTTGACTGAAGCAAAATACCTAACCGCAACGTGAACCAGAGGATTCGCCGCACCAAAGAGCCCCATCGCCGGTGAGTTTCGATTTTCTACATTTTTTTGGCCCATCGAGGGCCTTAAGTGTGTTTTCTCGCAGGAACCAATGCAAGTTTGGTTGAATTCGGCCGAAAACAGCCAACCCAAGGCGGGTCGCCGCCGCCGTGCCGGAATTTCGAAATTGGCCGAGTAGGCCCTGAGTCTGATTTTTGGGTTATTTGGGACATGTATAGGTACCGTGAGCGCGTTTTAGTTCCTGAAGAAAAATTTAGGGAACCCAGGGACCGCCCGTAGACACAGTAACCATTTAGTTTTCGGTGTCAAATCAGGTAAGAACCCCTCACCATATTTCCTATCATAGATGTGAAGTTTGAATAAATAATAATATGATCTTTTGTACAAGTTAGATAAATATGCATAATTAATTACGGATTGCTAATAGAGCCCGAAATCGGACATTGTTTTCTGTTGATTTCTGTTGATTTATTTTACAGTTTAAATGCATGATGGTATCTGATTTATCTATTCTATAGTTTTAAATGTATGTATTACTGTATTACTGAACCACTGTGTGATTTTGGAATTTAAGATATGATTGTAATTACCGGGTGCATGTTCATTGTTATGTGATTGTGTTTAATTTGGTAATGTAGATTATGGATAATCAGGAAAGGAACATGATTTAATAAACAGATAAAATGACAGCCTTACTAAATATTCTGAGAGATGGTGGAAAGACCGGATTCATAGGGAACCCTACCGTGAATATTGTCTCAAACTGGACGGGGTATGGAGACTTGGTCATTTGACGCTCATACCGGACGGAGTATTGAGGTTTAATGTCTTGGCACTCATACCGAACGGGGTATGGGGATGGTTCTGGAATTAAAATTATTAAGGAAAATAGTTCACATATAACGAGGACACTCCTATAGATCCCTATGGATACTAATAAGTTGATAAAACGAAAAAATGGTGATGATTAGTTATTGTTAATGAATATGAATTTATGATATGTTCTATGTTACTGATTGTGCATTAAAATTATAATCTGTATGATGTTATTGTCTTTATAGGTTATTTCCACCGATTCCTCAATACTAAGTAAAATGGAAAATGGTTTTATTTTTAATGAATGTATTGGTTTAAAATTTGTGTTCCATTGGTTGTTTTTGGTTTTCTACCAACTTTTACTTCTGTGCCAGCGATATAGTACAATGTCCTTACTAGGTTAGTATAGTTCAGCCTTTATTTAACCATTTCAGATCAGGAGGACCCGGTTCCCGAGCCCAATCCGCAAGAAGGCTACGAGTAGATGCTAGATACTTTATAGTTTCCTTTATTTTTTTCCATTTCTCGTATTTTTTTCAGAAAATTTGTTCCGTGATATTTGTTAGTATTTTTAAATTATTGTGTAAGGGATGTTAACCTTAACCTTTATTTCGCTTCCGCACTCAAATTATTATATGCAATTCCTTTTAAATTTTCTGAGGCCGTTACATCAGAGACATACTAACACTATCATCAACTTGCTCAAGTAGGGCTGGAGGCACATCATCTGGAAAAATACTATTATCTGTTTGTTTAGTGGAGGCACCTGGCGTGAAACAATAGATGAGTCATTCATCGCCCGCCCCCTGACTTGTAGACTTGGACAATGAGAAGAAAAATTGTGTATTCTCTAAAAATACCACAACAGTTGATTCCAAGTATTTTTTAAGATTTGAAGAGTAGCACCGGTATCTTTTATAAGTGCGAGATATCCCAAAAATACACACTTTAAACCCTTTGGGTCCAATTTTTTCACACTAAGTCGCACATCTCGAATATAACAAGTGCTACCAAATATTTTAATTTGCACAGGAAACAAAGACTTATTTGAAAACAAAAAATTGTAAGAAACATCTTCATCAAATACTGTAAATGACATACAATTAATCAAGAAATAAGTTATGAAAACAACATCAGCCCATAATTGCTTAGGGACTTATGTTTGGAACAAGAGGGCTCAAACTGTTTCAAGTAAATGTCTGTTCTTCCTCTTAGAGACTCCATTTTGAAATGGTGTATCAACACAAGAAGATTGGTGAATAATCCCGTGTTGAGTCATATAAGTCTAAAATGAGTCTAACATATGTTTTTTTACATTATCACTTCTCAATACATGCACATAAATATTAAATTGTGTCTTGATTTCAACACAAAAAGTACAAAAATGAAAAAATAGTTCAGAATGATTTTTTATAAAATATATTTAAGCCATTCGAGAAAAATCATACAAATAGGTAACAAAATACTTAAAGTCTGTTTTAAACGAAGCAGGACATGGGCCCTAAACATCAAAATGAACTAACTCAAAAACAGATTCAGCTCATCTATTGACCATTGGACTTGACGGATTACGGTAATGTTTTGCAAATCAACATGACTCGTAATCCAGTAAAGGCACACCATGAAACTAAAAATATAACTTTTTTAACACAGGTAGAAAAGGGTGTCCTAATTGACAATGTGCTTCAAATAGAGTGATAACATTAAAGCAGACAACCGATTGAAACACCCAAATATTAAGAATGTAGAGACTATCTGATGTATTTTTTTTACCAATAATCTATTTCGTTGTAAGATCTTTAAGAACACAGTGATCAAGAAAGAATGTAATACAATAATTCAAATATTTAGTCAGTTTACTCACAGAAATCAGATTGAAACCAAGTTTAAGTACACTTAATACAGATGACAGAGTTATAAACGAAAATGGTTTTGTGATCACAGAACCCACAATGTTATAGGTCGACCCATCAGCAATGGTCACAGGAAAAGGTGGTTTATGTAGTCAAAAACTACAAAAAAATATTAGAATTATTTGTTATGTGATCTGTGACACCAGAATCAATTACTCATCTATTTGAGCAGATAAAATATTTTTTCTCTGATTCAACAAGAGCAGAAAATTTATTTAAAAATTTTGAATACTGAGTGAATTTAGCATATTCATCAACTAAAATCATAACAGTTGTCTCAAAAAATAAGCTAGCAGTAGCAACAACAATATTAGTAGTCCATATCACCTGACTGCGATTCTGTAATTTTTTACAGTATCGCTTTATATGTCTTCATTCATAATAGTAATAGCAGACAATATTATCACCCATTTTAATCCATAAATTTACAAAAATGTTATCAAGAATATCCAAATACAGTAGCCGAAGATACACGGAAAACACTACAAATAAACAAGAAATTCTAAGAAAACAAAGTATCTCTTATCACACGGAAACCAAAAGAACCACACTGCCACCACCGGAGACTAATTGCCGCCGCATGCACCGCCGATAGAGAGTCATGCGCCGTTACCGGAAAACCGTCTGCCGCTACCAAAAACGCCAACTAACCTCTCTTCGGCTAGAAATCAGCACATAACTAAAATACACACCTAAATCCGAAATGTAACTCCCAAAATCGCCCCAAATTGCGCGAACTAGAAAAGACTTGTTGTCGCGCGATCTGCTCAGCCTCGGCTTTCCTCCACTCCGACCTTCTACTTTCATGCTCAGAACTGGCCGGCTAAGCTTCCCTTCACCTTCTGTCTTGGCACGAGATAGACACAACACCGTAATTTCAAATCGTCGCACAAACAGCTGGCAAACCCGACTCTGCAACTCCAAATAGCCACCCAAACGGCCTCCTCTTCTTCTGCGTACACCACCGTGCTGGCCGCATTTTGAACTGGCCGGATACTGGTGGTTGACTTCCTCCGGCATCGAGAATGAGTTGTTTAACCTTTCTTTAATCTAATATATGTTGATCCCTAAAACCCTAACCCTAACCCTAACTCGATACTATGTAAAGAGTTAGAGAAGAAAAATACTACATATTTCTTATATTTCATTCATAAGTCTAAGGGTATACATATATAAAAGAAAGATCTACATATGAAAATATTGAAAGTCGACCTAAAAATGATGGGGAAAAAAACTTCTTTCTTCATTTTTCAAGCACAATAATATGCTTATTTATAGAGAATTCTGTAACAGAATTCTGGAAAAAGATGCCTACAGCAAAAGTGGTGGCACGCCTACCTGCAATTCTAACAAAAGAAAAAAAAATATTTTTAGAAAAATCCTTCCCAATTACAGACTGTAAATAGTAAATTAACTTCCTACAAATTAACTTCCTACACTATCCCTCAATTTATTTTAGATATATGCTAAGTAAACCTAAATTGGATATGATTTTCTCAAATATTGGTCTCGGTAGTGCCTTTATGAGGATATCAACAACTTGTTGATTTGTTGGAATGTGCATAAGGACTACGGTTCCATCTTCTATCTTCTCTTTGATGAAATGTCGATTGATCTCCACATGTTTAGTCCTATCATGATGGACTGGGTTCTTGGCCATACTGATAGTTATTGATTGTCACACCAAATTTTCATAGTAGTGTCAGTAGGTATTTTTAGTTCTTAGAGCACACGTCTTATCCATATTCCTTCACATATTCCGTGGGCGAGAGCATGAAATTTTGATTCTGCACTACTGCGAGAGACAACTGATTGTTTCTTACTACGCCAAGTGACTAAGTTTCCCCAAACATATGTACAATAGCCAGATGTAGACCTTCTATCTGTTTTTGAACCTGCCCAATCAGCATCTATAAAGGCTTCAACTTCTCTAGTCACTTTCTTCTGGAAGAATAAGCCCTGTCCTGGTGTCTTTTTTAGGTATCTCAGAATCCTGTACACTGCTCTCATGTGTATCTCAGTCTGTTAGTTCATAAATTGACTCATTGTACTAACTGCAAAGCTGATATCTGGTCTTGTGTGTGCCAGATATATGAGTTTTCTAACCAATTTTTGGTACCTCTCTCTATCAAGTTTGTCACAATCTTCAAAACCAAGTTTTATAGTAAAATCCATAGGCGTGTCAGCTAGCTTACAACCAAGCATCCATGTTTCCTTTAGGAGATCAAGTACATATTTTTGTTGTGCTACAGAGATTCTTTTCTTTGATCGTGCAACTTCCATGCCTATGAAGTATTTGAGTGCTCCAAGGTCTTTGATCTCAAATTCTTTTACCAAATATTCTTTCAGTCTCTGGATCTCCTCATAGTGATTTCCTGTAATAATAATGTCATCAACATATATAATCAAAATTGACTTCTTACTTGAATCACCATGCTTGATGAAAAGAGTATGGTCAGACTGACACTGCTCATACCCAACTTGCTTTACTACTCTTATGAACCTCTCGAACCATGCTCTTGGTGATTACTTGAGTTCATAGAGTGATTTCTTAAGTCTGTACACCTTATGAGGGCTCTCAGATATTTCAAATCCTGGAGGAATATCCATATAAACCTCTTCTTTCAAATCACCATTAAGAAATGCATTCTTCACATATAGCTGAAACAAGAGCCAGTCAAGATTTGATACAAGATAAAACAGTATCCGTATCGTATTATGTTTGGCAACAGGGGTAAAAATCTCTTGATAATCTATCCCATATGACTGTGTGAATCTTTTTGCAACAAGACGAGTTATTTATCTGTTTATACTATCATCAGGATTATATTTGGTTGTAAAAACTCATTTAGATCCTACCTGGTGTTTTCCTATGGGCAGTTCAGTCAGCTCTCATGTCTCATTCTTCTCAAGAGCTCTCATCTTTTCTTGAATAACTGCTCTCCATTCTGGTATTTGAAGGGCTTCATGAACAGTTTTCAGTTCTGGAGAGCTTTTATCTAGTTTACTCACAAATGCATGATATTCTGAAGACAAATTGTCAAATGACACAATCTTGTATAGGATGATTAGTGCAAGATCTGGTACCTTTTCTCAATGCAATAGGCAAATCATCATCAGTAGTAAGGTTTAAAGCATTATTACCTAGTGAAGCCTGGACAATTGGAAACAAGGTTGAGTTATGATAGAGTTCGGTCTCTTCTGCTACTTTCCCTTTCTGAGTCTTGTTCCTTCTAGTATAGACACGTAACTCATTTATTGCAGAAAATGTGTCCTTAGTTCCTACCACAGATTCTGGTTCAGGCTCATTCTGTGTGGATAGTATCTATGAAGGGTTTGAGTGGACTGGAATAAGTGAAGATATGATGGCATCCCAAAGGTGATATTCCTCAGTAACTTTCTCCCCTTGAATATCACTTTTGGTATAAAATGGTTGATTTTCGAAAAAGATTACATCCATAGTGCTGTAAAACCGACGAGTATCTGAAAAAAAACATTTGTATCTTTTTTTATTGGAAGAATACGCAACAAAAATACACTTGAGAGCTCTAGAATCAAGTTTGCCCCGTAGATGAGAATAAACATGAATATAGGCAGAGCACCCAAAGACTTTTAAGTGATAAAGAATTTAGAATGTGAGAGTTTGGAAAAAACTATGAAAAAAGCTCATAGGGTGTTTGAAACTGTAGTATACAGGAAGACATTCTGTTTATTAAATAGGTGGTAGTAAGTAAGGCTTCCCCCCAAAACTGTTTTGGAACATGTGAGGTGAATATAATGGATCGGGCAACTTCAAGGATGTGCCTGTTTTTCTTCTCGGCTACACCGTTTTGTTGAGGAGTATAAGCACAAGAACTTTGGTGAATTATCCCATTTTCTGCAAAGTAGTTTTGAAGGGTTAACTTAAAATACTCACATGCATTATCGGATCTCAATACTTGTATGGTAGTACCGAACTAGGTTTTGATCATGGTGCTGAACTTTTTGAAAATTGCACCTACTTCTGATTTTTCTTTCATAAGAAACACTAAAATGACTCTAGTATAATCATCAATAAAGGATACAAACCACTTATTTACAGATATATTAGTAATTCTGGAGGAACCCCAGACATCACTGTGAATTAATGAAAAGGGTTTTGAAGGTTTATATTTTAGACCAGGAAATGAACTTTGAATATGTTTAGAGAACTGGCAAACTTCGCATTGAAATGAAAGTGGATTTTTATTCGTGAATAATAAAGGAAACATTCTTTTTAAATATAAGAAATTTAGATGTTCTAAGCGAAAATGTCATAACATAATTTCATTATCACTACTAGGGCTTCTTGTAAAAACTGAATTAGCACATACTGCTTTTGAGTTTGTCCACTAGAAAGGGCAGCTTGAAGTAGGTAGAGACCAGATTTCATCCTAGCACTGCCAATTGTCTTCCCCGAATCCAAGTTCTGAAATTCACACAACGTTGAACCAAATTTAGCAACACAGCTAAGTTCTCCAGATAGCTTACTTACTGATAGCAAGTTACAGTCCAAATTAGGTACAAAGAGAACAGAATGTAGAGTCATCTTTGATGATATAATAACAGACTCGATTTCAACCACTTTCGAGATAGACCCATCAGCAATTTTAATTGTAAAACACTCAGAGCACGGTCTGTAATCTTGAAATAAGGAAGCATTACCAGTCATATGATCGGACGCCCCGGAATCAACTATCCAGATCTGTCCACTTGTTGAGCAAGCTGTAAAACTGAGACTATGAAAATTCTTACCTTTGTGAGCAACAATCAGATTAGCAGAACTCCTGGAAAATAATTTCTGGAGCATCTCAAGCTGCTCAGGAGTAAAAGGACACTTTTCCGCTACTGTCACCAAATTTCCCTGAAGCTCGGTAGCATTTTCTAGTCTTGAAGGGTTTCGGTCAGCCAGCTTTCCATGGAGTTTCCAGCACCGATCGCACACATGGTCGGGCTTCTTACAATAATCACAAAAGGGCCGACCTTTCTTGCCCCGACTGTCCAGACGTGTCATGAGGGCAGACGCGTTCTCAACTGCAATTGTCGTGATCTGTCCTTCTCCCATCATGACTTTCTTCTGACTCTCCTCTCATCGGACCTCAGAAAAAACTTCACGAATATTGGACAGCGGCTTCAAGCCCCATATTCAGCTGCGCACGTCATCGAGATAAGAGTTCAAACCTAGCAAGAACTTAAAAATCCGCTTATGTTCTGTAATTACTTGAAAGGCTTTTGCATCGTCCGCACAACTCCATCGATGTTCTTCAAACATATCAAGTTGTTGGCAACTGCGAGTTAGAATGTTATAGTATTGAGTCACAGTATACTCACCTTGTCGAAGATCAGGGAGGGTGGACTCAATCTCAAAAATTGTTGAAGTATTCTCCTTTGTTGAGTAGAACTCTCTCGCGGATATCCAGATTTTGTGTGTTTCATAAAGAAGAAAATTTTTTCAAATTTTCGGTAACATAGAATTTACTAGCCACGACATCATGAGGTTGTTCTCCATCTTCCATGTTTGCGCATTGGGGTCGGTTGTCGGGAGCAGCGTTTGTAGCGCCCGGAAAGGAGGAGGAAAAAAAAAAAAAAGAAAAAAAAAAAAAAAAAAAAAAAAAAGGGGGGGGGGCCACGTCAGCAGCCACGTCAGCAGGCCCGGTCAGCAGTCCCGGCCAACCGGGGCCTGCCACGTGGCAAGATCGCGTCACTCCAAAAGGAGCCACGTTGGCGATCCGCGTGGGTGCGATCCGACGGCTCAGATCAATCGCGCGATCGGACGGCCCAGATTCAAACGCACGGACGGCCCAGATTCAATCAAAAACGAACGGCTCAGATTAAAATGAAATGAACAGCTGTGATCAAAAGGCAAGGGGTTATAAATAGAACCCCCACACCAGACCACAAACCCTAGCCGCCAGCCGCTCGCCGGAGAAGACGAACCAGAGGCCGACCGCCGCCTCCCGCCGCCACTCGCCGCCGCACCGGGGAAATTTCCGACCGCCGATCGAGGTAAATTTCATACCCCCGACTCGTTTTTCCCCACTGATTCCTCCTATGGCCAAATCGAAGCCGAAATCCCGGCCAAACGGCCGGAATACGCGGCCGAAGCCCAGCGGCGCCGCCGCGCCCCCTCTCGGTTTTTGCCTCCGACGAGGCCCTTCCCGGCCTCCGTTCGATGCAATTTTTATATCACCGTGATCACCATTCTTTTCTCTACAGGTTGACCGAAGCCAAATCACCAAAACACGAACCTCGCCGGAGAGTCGCCGTACCCGAGAGCGCCGCCGCCGGTAAGCTCCGCTTTTCCGTGATTTTTTGGCCCCTCGAGGGCCCTAAGGTTGTTTTCTGACAAGGACCAATGCGAGTGTGGCCGAATTCGGCCAAAAACGGCCGAAAACAGTCAACCCGAGGCGACTCGCCGCCGCCAGCGGCGGCGCCATCGCCGGAGCACGGCGGAGCCGCCGTGCCGGAGTTGCGATTTGGGCCGAAAGAGGCCCTGGGCCTAATTTGGATTTTTTTTGGAACACGTGCAGGTACTGTTAGCGTGTTTCAGTTCCCCGGAAAAAATTCAGGGAAAATTAGGGACAGCCTGCAGGCGCACTGTGAATCGTATTCGGATCCCGAAAACAAGTAAGGACCCCTCACCCTATTTCCTATCACGGTATTAAAGTTCAAAATGATAAAACGGTATTTCTTGAATTAACGCATGTGTGAAATTGCTTAAGGTTGCTAATGGAGCCCGAGTCTAGTGTGATTAATGATTTACTGTTGTTTGGCATGTTTTACACTGTTTTACAGCTTTAAATGCATTATGGGGTTTGATGTGTTCATTTTATAATTTCGAATGCATATATTACTGTTTTATTAATTATGGGTTGAATGACTGAAGAACTGATACTGTATGTTGTCTGTTCGGCATGAATTACGATTTGCTTGTTTAAATGTGAATTGATGATGCTTATTGAGGAAAAGGGAAATGAAACATTGTGTTGACTGATAATTGTATGATGGGGTCAGCCTGACTAGATATCCTGGGAGATGGTGGACGGACCGGGTCCGTAGGGAACCCTACCGGGATTGTGGTCTCACATGCCGGACGGGGTATGGAGATCTTATGGTTTTGGCGCCCATACCGGACGGGGTATGGGGACGGCCCGTTTCACCCTCATACCGGACGGGGTATTGAGGTTTATGGTTTTGGCGCCCATACCGGACGGGTTATGGGGACGGCCCGTTTCACCCTCATACCGGACGGGGTATTGAGGTTTATGGTTTTGGCGCCCATACCGGACGGGGTATGGGGACGGCCCGTTTCACCCTCATACCGGACGGGGTATTGAGGTTTATGGTTTTGGCGCCCATACCGGACGGGGTATGGGGACGGTCCTGGAAACTGATTATGAATGTTAAAGGTTAACGGGTAGCGGAACCCCTATGGACCCCCACGGATACTAGTAGGCTGGTAAATGAGAAAAGAGATATGTTGTACAATGATTGAATTACAAGAGGCGTGATAAGTGTTATGTTTTACAGCTTAGATTATTCAATGATTATGATGATGTTACTGTTTTTCTCATATTGTTTTCATAAATTCCACCAAGGTAAGTGGATGGTAAAGGTTTTCATGTTAATAAACGAGTTTGTTGTAAATTATGCTCCATTGGTCTTTTTGTGGTTTTCTACCCACCTTTATCTCCGTGACGGTGAGATATCGTGATGTTCTTACTGGGCTAGTGTAGCTCACTCCTTAATTAACCATTTCAGATCAGGAAGACATGGTTCCCGAGCCCGTTCCGCAGGAGGACGACGAAGGGGATGCCTAGAGACTCTGTAGTCATACGCATAGTTTATTTTCGAGTTTTCTTTCTTAGTTAGTTTAACCTTTTATATTTTAAGTACGTTTTTTTGGTTTTTCGTGTAAGGGATGTTAACTGAAATTTTGATCTCGCTTCCGCATTCGATATATTTAAATACTCATTTCTTTTTTAATATTTTCCGGGGCCGTTACAGCGTTGCTTCACCGGTGAGATATTCCTCACGGCTTTTGCCCCGAATGAAAAGCAACACTGAAGACGAAGGGAAGATAGGCCCCGAAGAGACCTCGGGTGGAGAAGACAATGTTCGACCAGAAGCCATTTGCAATTCTGGCTAACCCAAAAAGCAATGGACAAGGATCAGAATGGCTGCTCTGATACCGTGAAGGTTGACCTAAAAATGAAGGGGAAATAAACTTCTTCTTCCTTCATTATTCAAGCATAATAATGTGCTTATTTATAGGGAATTCTATAATAGAATTCTGAAAAAAGATGCCTACAGCAGAAGTGGTGGCACGCTCCACTACCTGCAATTCTAACAAAAAAAAGGAATATTTCTAGAAAAATCTTTCTCAATTATAGACTATAAATAGTAAATTAACTTTCTACAAATATAAATCACCCTATTAATGCTAGCAAATCAACTAAAATTACATAAGAATATTTCGTGATATATTTTGAAATTTTCTAACAAATTGTTTAGTAATTTTCTTTTCCTAGGTACTCTCTTAATTATTTTTATTTAGCTTATTTTCTTAAAATCTAGATTTTCTATTTTAATTGTATGTTTGTGTCTATAAATAAGGCACCCTAGTTTAATTGTTTAGTAAACTATTCATTACTATTCTTCGAATATTTAATATTGTCTTGATTATTGAGATCTAAAATCTCCTACTTTTAATTCTTAATAAAAATTTCTCTAGATTTTGCTTTCAAGCTATCTTTATTAGGCATCACTACATTTTGAAAGAGTTGAAGATAAAGAGTCAATCTGCTCTACTAGCAAGAGACCATCATCTACAATGATCATAAACTCAAAATCTAACCATCATTTATTATTGTTTGAAACTTATAATGATTTTTAAGTTTATGTTGAAAGTTTCAAACTGAAATCTACAATTGTATGTTAACTTTAAACCTATAGTTAAGAATTATTTTATTTTTCTGAAAGAGTTATTAGGAATTAACATTAGTTGTTGTAAAAATTATAAAAAATAAACTATTAGGTAGTTAAACTCTAAATATAACAGTAGCTGTTAAAATTGTATGAGCACTAATTTTAGTTATTGGAACTTACAAAATTCTAGCATAATAACCTTAAATGTGTGACCAAAAGTTAATATTAGTTGTTTGAAATTGTAAAAATTGAATTTTTTAGGTAGTTAACTTTTAAAATTTAACATTTTTGTTAAATATTGTATGAGAACTAATTTTAGTTATTGGAATCTATAAAAATAAAATTATTAAGCTTATACATTACTCTATGTTTGAAGGGAAATAAGAAGAAAGAAAAAGAAAGGAAAGGAACTGATACTCACTCTATTTCCATTGTTTGGATAAAGACAAAATTACTAAAGGTAAGAGAAGAACGGTGAGCGTCCCCCTTTTCCCCTAAAATTCAATTTTTCTATCTCCTCTAAACTGGGGGAAGGAAGGAAAAAGAAAGGGATTGAAAATTTTAAAGAAGCATTTTTTATTTTATCCTTAGTATCTAACTTGTCATTCTACTAATAAAAAATAGTTTTGATTATTTTCTCATAACTAATCATTTTCTTTTTTTGATAGAGCTAAAAAGAACAAAATACAACAGGAATCCTTTCTTTTAATTTACTTTATCAATTTTTAGTCACCAAACAAAGGAAAATGTTTCTTTCCATTTTCTTTTGAAACTAATATTTTTCTTCGCTTTCCTCTCTATTCCTTTGCTAATGTTTATCCAAACATACTGTTTTAAGCTTATCTTTTAAGTATGAATCATAATATAGCATTTTATTATTTGACTACAAAGCATAGTAAGAAGAAGAACAATTTCAAACTAAAATATCATACTGATTATTGAGCCTACTCTAGACCAAAACTAGATATCTACTGAATTCTGTGCCCATGACTTAATGCCCTCTTGTAACAATTAATTAAGGGACAAAACTATTTTCTTGACAAACAAGGGAGCAAGGAGGCCTCCTTACTGCAATTAGCAAATCAATTTATGAGTGGAAAAATTACCTGATAATGGTACTTGCAATTGATTAATTGGAAGAGACTCCCCATTTGCAACACGGATTTGCCATTCTACAAGATCTTGGCCAACAATCATCTCAGTCACAGGATGTTCAACCTTCAAAAAGATTATGCACGCTCCTAAGGATCCAAGTTTATGACATTAATGAAAATACTCCTATAACACAATTGGAGTACCTGAAGGCGGGTGTTCATTTCCATAAAATAGAACTGGCCCGTTGTAGTGTCAACTATAAACTCCACGGTACCGGCATTATAATAACCAACTGCCTTCAGATAGCATATTGATATGAGACAGGAGTATAAGATGAAAATAGAATAGCAGAACAAAGTTTCTGGAACATTAAGAGCAACATTAACAAACAGGCGTTTAACGAAAAACACCAGATACAGTTATATATGTACATGTACAAATTGAATGATCCCCAGACAGATTTTTAAGGAAAATGAATATCACTTAATTCAGGTACGACATCACAACATGAAACAATAAAGACAATCAAGAAGAAATATCCACTGCAAGACCCAGAAACCATGCTGGGAGCCTGCAACTGTAGATGTAAAAAACTGTCATCATAGAGAAAAGCACATGATGCTGGACTATCCTAAAGAGATCCACAGTAAAATAAAATATAGGGCAGTCATTGCCGCTAATGCATTTATAAACTGCCACTACAAAAATTAAATTCGAAATACATTACCTTGGCTGCGGATACAGCAGCCTGACCTATTTGGAAGCGAAAATCGTTGGTTATATTTGGCTGCATGAATAGAAACCCAATCAAAATTTCTGAATCCAATTGCAAAGCGCGAAGTCAAAACATAGAAAGTGATCCTTACAGCTGGAGCTTCTTCTATTATCTTTTGGTGTCTTCTCTGCACACTGCAATCCCTCTCATATAAATGCAGAACATTGCCATGTTGGTCTCCAAATATCTATAAAACAAAAAAAAAAGAGGATGATATAAATTACCAAGTGAACCTGATAAAAAATCAACTTCATCATCACACCTACATCAATTTACTGAATTGATCTGCAAATAAATGGAAGATAAGTTTACATAGAATAGTATGGACAAAGAGCATGAAGCAAATTCGACAAATATAAAGAACCAATTTTATATACTAAGTACAGTTCTCTTTCGATGAGACGTCTTTAGGAATGAACTGACTCCTTGATGGTAGAAGGAAGGACACAAAAACCACTATGCTACCTGGACTTCTATATGTTGAGGTTGAGTGATGTACTTCTCTAACAAAATTGTGTTGATTCCAAAAGAGGCAGCAGCCTCACGTTGTGCTCCCAAGAAAGAGTCAACAAATTCATCTTGACTTTGCACAATTCTCATTCCCTGAAAATTTGCTCATGGTTAGGATGCTGCTCCAAGAGATATGAATATACATCTATGAATAATGCTAACCTACTGCAATTTTTTGTCTACAGTAAACTTCTTTTATTTTGGAGAACTAATACAGTTCACTTGTAATTCTATCAAGTAGCAGGACAAGACTGAAAAATCTTGCAACCACATCTTGAAATGTTATATGATACTTATTGCACCAATTTCCTTTGATAAACACAAAATGATCGAGTATATCAAGGTCTGACATTATTACACACCTTTCCTCCGCCACCATGAGTTGGCTTTATCAAGATAGGATATCCAATCTTATCTGCTTCTAACTTCATAAGTTCAATATCTTGTTCGCAGCCATGATATCCTGGCACGAGAGGAACTCCAGCAGCACCCATTATTCTTTTTGATGCACTATTTAATTTACAGAAGAACATCAATTAGAAGATCAGTAGTATCAGGGGAGGGAGAGACCCAACCAACACACATATACCGTAGTTAATACCTTTTATCACCCATGTCTCGTATTGCAGCTGCCGGGGGTCCAATAAATGTAAGACCTTTATCTCCGCAAAGTTGGGCAAATTCAGCACTCTCCGATAAGAAACCATAACCAGGGTGGATAGCCTAATTATCAAAAGAAGACATCCACTCTGAAAACCATGTCCTTGCATTTAAAAAGAACGATAAATAATTAACCATCTCGCAATGCAGCGAAGCTGAATCCAACAAAATACAAGCGATAACAATGTGTAGAACCTCAAGCAACAACCAAAGACGACAAAACCAACACAACCACAAAGTTACTGAACAATACATGAACAGGGATACTCACCAGTCAGTAAGGTTAACTAATGGAAAACAAGAAGAATAATCATATAAGTCCAATTGAAACTTCGCAATTAGCACCGCTATTGACTAATGCAATACTCATTAAAGATGCTAAACAAACTCTTAAGTGGGACTTCACCATTCATAAACATAAAAGATAGCCACAGATTCCAAACAGACAGAGTCATCCATACACCAAACAGACAGAGTTCATCCATACACCAAACAGACGGAGTTCATCCAGTGCCCACCTGCGCACCGGTACGAATGGCGGCCTCAACGATGGAAGAACCACAAAGGTAACTAAGCCTAGCCGGTGAAGGACCGATGTGGACGGCCTCGTCCGCGGATTTCACGTGGAGTGAATCTTTATCGGCGTCGCTGTAAACGGCGACGGTTCGAATCCCCAACCTCTTCGCCGTCCTCATGACTCTGCAGGCAATTTCGCCTCTGTTCGCTATCAAAATTTTCTCTATCTGGTGCCATTTTTGTTTCTGTGCAGGTAAACGGGGAGAAGTAGAGCCGCAGAAGAGTCTTATTTGGAGTAGTAAGTGCTCGCTGTGTCGCTTTCGACGGAAGATTGATGCCATTAACGACATGATTGAGCTCTGAGAGTGAAACTGTGAATGTACTCGACCAATGGGAAAGATGATACAGTGTACATATAACATATAAATAAGCGTTCTGCTGGGGAGACTTTAGTAATTTTAGAAGGTCAAACTACGGATAATTTTGGAATTAAAAAAGTCAAAGTAGTTGCTGGTGACGTGGGGAGATATGTATTATCTGATGTGTTACTTGCCGTTGTTGGTAACGTAGACATACTTATCTCTTCCTACGGGAACGTGGTTTTTTTTGGTTGGGTGTGGCGCTGCATAAAACATTTAAGTGAAGCAAAACTTAAGCAAATAGTAAATCATATTTTATTTATGAAATTTGTTATATTATATATGTTTTAAAAAATTTGATAATGAATATTTTCTTTTATAAATATTATAATGTAATTATTTTTCAGTAGTTTTGTTAAAAATTGATTTAATTTTTAGTAACTTTTAATATATTTTCTTAATGTTAACAATATCATCACAAACTTGTAAAAAAATAAAACATTAATAATTCTTAAAAGTAGAAAAAATAGCTACTATAATTTATTTTTAGCAAGCCCCATTAATTTAATGTCACGTGTGATATTTTTTAAATAATAAATAAAAATAATGTGTTAATAGTAGTTATAATAAAATTTTTATCTTGCATTACATAGGATCATAATTCTATATAGTAATTATATGATATACAAATCATAGTTAATTAAAATTAATGTTTATTTTTATTTTTATAAATATTAAATGAATAATAAATATATATAATTAAAAAATTTACATTTAAAGAATTATATAATTTATAATTTATAATTTATATTTAACTAAAAATTAAATTTTATTATTAGTTTTTAAAAATTCAAGTAAGTAATTAATTTTAATTAGAAATATTAATATACTTTTATATATTATATAAAAATAAAATTATAGATATTAATCATTTAGATATTAAAATATGAAAATATAACAAATATGTAATAATTATCTACTTGAATTTTTAATATAAAAATATAATATAATTTTTAATTGATTATAAATTATGATTTATATAATTTTTAAATAAAAATTAATTTTAAATATAACTAAAATATAATTTTTAATTAATTATAAACTATGCACTATATAATTAGTTTTTCAAATTATAATCCTTGTGTAACACATGACAAAAGATCTAATATGCATGTATATACATAAAGTATTGGGAATTAATGCATGTTAGTTTCATAATATGTCGGGATCATTTAAGTATAAAGTTCAATAAGAAAAAGAAGAAAAAAATTAAAATTTATTAAAATTTTGATTATTAATTATTTTGACGATAATGAAAGGATTACTAGTAATTTGTGTTGCTCTCACTATTTGAAATAATTTTATTTCATTATTTAAAATAATAATTCAATTATTTTAATTAGTAATCAACTAAAAAATTTTATCCAAAAATAAAAACTTTTGGTATGGAAGGTTCATAAGCACTTTAAAATGTTACTTCTACTAATTGGCTAATTTTGCAAAAGTTTCATTCGGAGAGGAAACGAAATGGTTACCAATTGGTATCCATATAGTAGATTCAAGGACACATCCTCAATTTTTGGCATGTTTAAGAAAAATAAATAGATTCAAGCTGGATTAGCTACTAAGCATTAGTCGATGTGGAATACATATGTACATATATATATATATATATATTACAATCTCTTATTATTAATTTATAATTAACTACAAACTCTTAAATTATTTTGCTATGTAAATTCTATTTTTAATATATTTCTTTTCTCACACCTCATTCATTTTACAAACCTTTTACAACTAGAGATGACAACAAAAAAAAGTTTGTATCTCGTTAAACTCAATTTGATCTACTGAATCCTTTTAAGTTCTAAACTGGATCACATTCGAACCAGAGAATGACAATATAGATTTTTTATTTCACATAATTAAAATAAATCGAATTCGAATTTAATTGTAAAAATTCTGTGCGAATATGATCTGATACCATATATATAAAGTATTATATATTTAAATTTTTAATTAAAAATAAATATAGTTATATATACAAATATAAAACCCAAAATATTTTTTTATATACAAAAATTAAAATTTAAAAGCTTTCAATTTTAGTTTATATGTATATATATAAACTTATGGCTTGGTGAGAGGGATAGGTTTAACATGCAAACTGCATAAATATGAATAAAAATTATATTTTTGAACTCATTTTGGGTTCGAGTTCATGTATTATAATTTGGATAGAGTTCAAGTTTCATGAGATCCACCTCAAACCCAACCCATTGTTATCTCTATCTACAACATATTAAGTTATGGTTAGTGTAATCGTTGTATGTTACCCATTGTATTTACTTGTACTGTGATGAATTATTTAAGATTCTTTGTAACAATTATAGTATGATGTATATTGTAATGACCCACATTCTCTTTTGAGAAATGAGCATTGCTACACATATAAAACCTGATAAGTTGTGTAACATCATGCTAAAATTTAAAATTCAATTATATATCTCCTGTACAGAGTTACAAATTATGAGGCTCACAAAATTCTTTATTTTACATTGCAGTAATATAATTAAATCTATTTTATAAAACAATACTTCCAAAGTCACTAAAAATTCATTCATATTTTTTTTCGACCTTGAACATGCTCCTGATCTAAACTAATATGTAAATGAGGAGTGTGAATTAGGATGAGTTTCACATGTTTAATAAAGAAAATGAACAATGTCCATAACAAAGATGTGTATACACTTAATTGCATAAGATTTATAAAGTAGATGCAAATTTTTATTTAAAACCAATTCTCAAGCATAGAAGGCAACACAATAGCAATGATTCCACACGTTTTAATAATTCTCTCATTCGAATGTGATTTTTCTAACATTACAAATATTCTAACATTATATTCACATAACCATGAACTTAATTGAAGTAACACTCACTGATTATCACATAAATATATCACATATTCATCTCACATTACAGTCACATTCAAATTATCATAGATTATTCTATCTTTTTTGAAGATCACATTCATTCATCAATTTCTTTCGTTTTACTTAACAATTTCGTTGCACGATGCCCATTTTTCAGTATCATATAAGGATCTCTTCTACATATGGATACTTCAAATATTTTTCTAACGAGATATCGATCGTCCTCAACTCACAACCTAGGTGAACGCTATAAATATCGATCATCCTCATACTTTAACCTATATGGGCGCTATAAACATCAGTCATCCTCACCCCTCGAACTAGGTGAACGCCATAAATATCAGTTGTCCTCATACCTTAACTTATATGGGCGTCATAAATATCAGTCATCCTCATCCCTCAACCTAGATAAGTGCTATAAATATTTGTTGTATCCACAATAGTGTTCACCATGCATAATCATCAAAACATAATCTCACATTTACCTCCTAACTCACATATATACATATTGCCTTATATATTTATTTAAATACTCTATTTGTATACGAGCTCATAAATATCGATTGTCCACATGCCTCATCTTATATGGGCACCATAAAATATTGGTCGTCCTTATCCCTCAACTTAGGTGAGCATAATAAATATCAATCGTGCCCATACATCATCTTATATGGGTGCCATAAAATATCGATTGTCCTTACCCCTTAACTTAGGTGAGCGCCATAAATATGTCATTTCCACAATATAGTTCACCATATATAATTATCAAAACATAATTATCACATTTATCTGCCAACTCACATACTATATATTGCTATATACATTTATTTAAATACTCTATTTGCATACAAACTTTTTATATAGTTCATACATGTATACATACAACTCATAACGCATATACATGCACATACAACAACATACATATATATACATCAAACACAGGTTCAACATATTAATCAAACAACATAAATACTTATAATTAGCTTCAATATAATATTACGTACGTAATCATGTGTACAAATTACATACCATATCTATTTTCGCATAGATTTACACATACATAGTTTAAGTGCATGCATGTTCTCATTTTATACTGTAAATATTAAATAATCTGTACAATACTTATATAAATATACTAGGCATACATATAATTTAACAATGTCCATCCATTGTACACGCACATAAGCTAACATTCATTTATATGATGAGTTTATGGGAAACATATTATAGATCTTAAACAATTTGTAAAGTTTGTACATAATTCATTTTAAATAAAATAAAATTTTATAAACATGAGAGTCTTTGAAATGAGACTAACCCAATCTCTTACCTATAGTTTGATAAGAAGAGTGTCAGAATTCTCATTAGTTTAGGTTACAATCCTTTCTACTTTGGTTACTGTTGGAATAATTCCCCTATTTACAAATAGAAAATATGTGCATTAAACAACGAACAGTTTTGAAATTAAATATAACACAAAGGCGGATCAATTTTTACCTTGGGTATGCAATTCTGGTTGCTGGTGTCACTGCATGTCACCAAGATCACCACGCGCCCAACACGCACCTCTATGCGCCACCAGCTGGACCACCACATGCCACCTATTGGACCACCACACGCTTAGACACGCGCCACCTACCGAACCACCATGTGTCACCACCGAAACTGCTGATTGCCACAACAAACTAACTAGAAGTCTCCACATAATCGCTCGTGCACTCAAATTTGGTATGGATATGGTTAGACTGTGTTGAAAAATGCATGGATTTGTGTGTGGCAAATTGCCACACTCTAGTCATCTCCTTCGGTGTTCACTACCATGCACATTACCTTTCTGTCTCTCTTCTCACTTGAGATATGTTTTCTCTCCTCGTACAGATTGGGAATAGATCTAGACTGCTGTGTTGCCGCAACATGATCCTCTTGTTTTCACAACTGCATGCATGAATCTGTTTTTTCCTCTTCAGCCGCACTAATTCCTCTTTCTCTCTCTCAACTTCCTTCCTTTCTCTTCACATACAACTCTCTTTACATAAATCCCTCTCTCCTGACTCTCTCATTCTCTTTTACAAACGGCATCGGTTGAATCCCACATGCCTTTTATTCCTTATTGATTGGCTTTTATGTCAATCCCTTCTTTTTTTACTAGAGGAATGTACGCCTCCGATTTTTCTCTTTTCTTTTCTTTTTCCCTTTTTTTTGTATTTATTATATATTTTTTTAATAACACCCTGTGGGTGTCATAAATCCCCCCCTTAAAAAAAATTGATCTTCCAAATTTGTAGTGACTAGGTGATTCAATACATCCTTACTCGTTTATGGGTTTCCTTTTCAACCTAATAGTCTCGTTAGAATATTATAAATGGTGGGATCCCTTTAGCTTGTAATCCCTTCTTTTCTCACTCTCATAAGTAGGTGTAATTGCTAAGAGTGTGTCTCTCAATTCCAAATAGTTTGATATTTAGGGCTTGTTGGTATCTCAATATAGTTTCGTTAAGAATGCTTGACTCAGTAAAAAGAATACCTTTTTAGACTATAGAGATCCTCAAAATTCCTTATAGCTTAGTGTCTTCCAATCATATTGCATGCAATTGTTATTACTATTTCACCTGTTTTGAAAACATCATTTATAGTTTATCTATCATTTTAAAAATCTCTCAACAATATATATCATATCTAAATTTCATCATACGAATAAATTCTAATTATGTAGGAAACCTCAACGACATGATATGTTTACAAGCTCTCAAGTTTCATGTGCCTCTTTTAAATTATTATTTTTCAATTTTTAAAACTTAATACGTGATATTTGGGATATATATCATCTTTGGTCTTTAACAAAATCCTTAATTATCATTACAACTATCTTTATCCTCAAAATGTATCGAAGCCTAGCTCTCACCGTTATATTGTATGTGATTATTATTTTTTATCTGACACAACTTGGGAACATTATTCTCAATTTAATCATCGTCTTAAGAATTTCTCAAAACTATATATATGGTCTTTTAATTCATCCCAAGACTAAATTCTTAATTACCTAAGTAATCTTAGTGCTTACTTTTCCAATCTTATAATAACATGTCATATCATTATTTTCCATAAAAGTGGTTTCTCAATTCCCTAAGCAACCTCCATGTCATGATAGATTTAGGGTCTCCTAAAATTCATATGTCTAAATTATTTTATTTATTTTCTAATCTTTAAAAATTAGTACATGATTACATAGAACTGGTTCTCTCTATACTCTCTAAATGCACCAACATACATATTGTCTTTAGAGGATTAGAATTTTGAACTATGTTTGGTGTAGTCGTACTTAAATATAAAGATTTATCGATACGAGGGTTTAACCTTAGTATTTCATTTCCTGCTTTAATTCCTTTAGGATAGGCGAGTATTAAGATCTAACAGGTGTGGTAATTAATTTTTTTTATTTCCAAATATTATTTATAAATTTGGTACGAGATTAGGATTTTCAAGATCTTTTCTCTTTTGTATTTGATGACTTGATATCTGTGTGGATTATCCTTTAGCTAAATCGTATTATTTTGTTAAACCCATTGTAGGCTAGATGTTTTCCTATGTACCTCAAAACTTGATCAATTTTTTTCCCAAAGTCCTCTAAACTATACGTAGTGAGCTGTAACATCCATAATTATTACTGAGAATCATTGAAAATTCTTTAAATAGAAGGGGTCATTTAATAGTCTTGTTAGTAATGCATAACTTGGCTTTAAATTCTTCCAAGGCTAGGTATTATACCTTTTTTTTTTGCTTCTATAATCTTCGTGTGATCATTCATAAGTGGAGCCTTATGACTTGAACCTCATGTTTATCCCATCACAATTTCTCTTTGTCAATTCAAAGAAGAAGCTTTCATGTGTGGTGGTTCATGGGTCTACACCACGTTTCCACTATGCCACTCTGATAATGTTCGTTTTAAGGGTTTATTTAGGTATATTGCATCATTTATGTTTCCCTTTTAGCATAAGGGAAACTATATTATGGGTTTATCGTTATATTATTAATGATTTAGGGTCGTGACATGTCCCTAGGGCATTCTCTTATTCCTTGGAAATTAATTAGGAGGAATAAGGACTTTCAGGAATTAGAGTACTAATAAGGCATACTTTGTCTCATTTACTACAAAAGTTTTTCTATTTGTCAAACATATGATGAATTATTGCTAAATGTTTTCAAAACTATCATTTCCTATATGGCATTCTGATAAGAGTTTTTAAATAAATATAATATATTTTCTTATAAAGGAAAAAAATAATAAAGCACCTCAAAATCTATTCAAATCTCGATGGTTACTTAATCTTTTGAATGTTTTAATATTCAGTTTACTAATTTCAGGAATTGTGTTTGTTTTGAGTTTGTAGCAGACTTAAGGAAATCTTAATTAGACATACTTTGTTTTACTTACTAGAATTGTTTCTTACTCACCAGGCACATGATTTATTCAATCTCCTAAAATACTATTATTCATCAAGCATATATTTGTTTAATACTTAGAACATTGAATCATTATAGTAAACCCTATGCGGAACCTTGATAAGAATTTGAACAGGTAGGGCACTCACTCTTCCTAGAGGATATTCATAATGGATTCTTGAAAACCATCAAAGTCTTAATAATTATTTCATTACTTTTAGGATGTCTAATCCTTTTTGGTCTTTACTGGATCTAGAAGATGTTCCTTGAAAACTTACCTACTTGGCAGGTCTTCCTCCACTTTATGAAATTTTCTCTCATTTAAGGGTTTTTCTTCCATCTGGGAAATTTCTTTTCTTCTTAGAAAATTTTTTCTTGCTTTGAAATTTTTTTTTCTCCCTATTGGGGAATTTTCTCCCACTTTGGGGGATTTTTTTTCACTGAGGGCTTTCTTCCTGGTTGGGAGATTTTTCTCCCGTTTTTGGTGATCTCCCCCCTTTAAGATTCCTTTCCTAAACTCAAGGAAAATTCATTGCCCCTATGGGATGATTTCTTTGGTAACATTTAAGCTTTCTATGGTTCCATGTGCTATGATTGATTATGTTTGTTGCTTATCCGTCATCCCGAGTTGGCTTTAGAGTGAAACCTTAATTCTTTGATTCCTAAATATATCATATTTCAATCCATGGAATTCTTATATCTTTGGACTTTTAAAATTATAATCTTGCTTTCTTATATTCACACATGCTTCAGAGGAAGTTCCAAAACATCTCTTAAGGTGTATATCCCTTAATTCCTTTTGACTCTAAACTTCATGAGAACCCTAAACCTCATGATACAAGGGATGGTTCCAAAGAACCTGACTTGATGCCAACTGTAATGACTCATATTCTCTATTGAGAAAGGAGCGTTGCTACACATACAAAACCTGATAAGTTGCACAACATGTTAAATTTTAAATTTCAATTATACATCTCCTGTACGGAGTTATAAATCATGAAGCTCACAAAACTCTTTATTTTACATTGTGGTAATAAAATTAAATTTATTTTACAAAACAGTACTCCTAAAGTTGTTAAAAGTTCATTTAGAGTTTTCTTACAATCTTGAACATGCTTCTGGTCTGAACTAATATGCACTAGGAGTGTGAATTGGGATGAACTTCACGTGTTCAGTAAGAAAAAAGGGCAATGACTAGAACAAATATATGTACACATTCAATCGTATAAGATTTATAAATTAGATGCAGATTTTTATTTAAAACTAATTCTCAAGCATAGAAGGCAACACAGTAACAATGATTCCACATGTTTCAATAATTCTCTTATTCACATATGATTTCTCTAACATCACAAATATTCTAACATCACATTCACATAATCACTAACTTAACTGAAGTACCAGTCACTTATTATCACATACATATATCATATATTCATATCACACCATAGTCATATTCAAATTATCACAGATTATTTGATCTTTTCAGAAGATCACATTCATTCGTCAAGTTTTTTGTGTTACTTAACAATTTCATTGTGCGATGTCCTTTTTTACTAATATCATATAAGGATCTGCTCTACATGTGGATACTTGAAATATTTTCATAACAAAACATCAGTCGTCCTCATCCCTCAACCAAGCTAAACACTGTAAATATCGGTCGTCCCCATACCTTAACCTATATGGGTGCCATAAACATCGATCGTTTTCACCCCTTAACCTAGGTGAGCGTCATAAATATTGGTTATCCCCATACCTCGATCTATATGAGCACCCATAAACATCAATCGTCCTCACCCCTCAACCAAGGTGAGCGTCATATATGTTGGTTGTTCCCATACCTTAACCTATATGGGGGTTATAAATATTAGTCGTCCTCACCTCTCAACCTAAATGAGCACCATAAATATTTGTTGTATCCACAATAGGGTTCACCACACATAATCATCAAAACATAATATCATATTTACCTCCCAACTCACATACATAAGTATTTCTATATACATTTATTTAAATACTTTGTTTACATACAGGCTTATAAATGTTGATCCCATACTTTAATCTATATGGATGCCATTAAACATTAATCTTCCTCATCCCTCAACCTAGGTGAGCATCATAAATATTTATTATGTTTACAGTAGAGTTCACCGTGCATAATCATCAAAACATAATTATAATATTTACCTACCAACTCACATACATATATATTGCCATATACATTTATTTAAATACTCCATTTGCATACAAGCTTTTTATATAGTTCATATATGTATACATACAACTCATAATATATATGCATGCACACACAACAACATGCATATATGTACCTCAGACACACGTTCAACATATTAAGCGAAAAATATAAATACTTATAATTAGCCTCTACACAATATTACGTATGTAATCATGTATATAAACCACACACCATATCTAGTTTTGCACAGATTTACACATGTATAGTTTAAGTGCATGTATTTTCTCATTTTATACTGTAAAAGTTAAATAATCTATACAGTACTTATATAAGTATATCTGGCATACTTATAATTTAGCAATGTTCATCCATTCAACAAGCACACAAGATAACATTCATACACATGATGAGTTAATGAGAAACATATTAGAGATCTTAAACAATTTGTAAAGTTTGCACATAATTCGTTTTAAATAAATGTAAGAGCCTCTAAAATGAGATTAACTCAATCCTTTACCTACAGCCTCATCAGAAAAAGATGTCAGAATCTTTATTGGTTTAGGTTTACGATCCTCCCTAATCCAGTTACCGTTCGAATAATTTATTCATTTACAAACAGAAAGCATGTGCGTTAAATGACGAACACTTTCAAAATTAAATATAATATAAAAGCAAATTGATTTTTACCTTAGGCACTCAATTCTTGTTGTTGGGGTCATCGTGCACTACAACACGTGGATCACCAAGATCATCACGCACTCAACACACACCTCCAGACATCACCTACCAGACCACCACACACTTAGACATGTGCCACGTGTCGGACCACTACGTGCCACCGCTAGAATCGTTGTTCATCATTGCAAACTAACCGAAAATCTCCATAGAACCGTTTGCGTTCTCAGATCTGACATAGATACGGTGAAACCACGTCAAAAAATACCTGGATTTTTAAACAGTGTGACTGGCCACTGTGCTACGGTCATTTCCTTTGGCACTCACCACCACACACAACACTGATTTCCTCTCTTTCTTCTCACTTGAGATCTGCTCTCTCTCCTCACATAGACTAGGAACAAATCTAGATTGTTGCGTTGTCGTTGTATGGTTCTTTTATTTTCACGATCGCATGCACGAATCTACTTCTTCCTCTTTAGCCGCACCGGTTCCTCTTTACCTCTCTTGGCTTCATCGCTTTCTCTTCACGTATGACTCTCTCTACACAAATTCCTCTATTCTAACTCTTTGTTTCTCTCTTATGGGTGATAATGGTAGAACCCTACAGGCCTCTTATTCCTTCTTAATTGGTTTCTATGCCAATCCCTTCTTCTTCTACCTTATGCCTCTAGTTCTTCTCTTTTTTTTCTTCTATTTATTTATTTATTATATATATTTTTTTTAATAACACCTTACAGGTGTTACAAATATTCTCTATTTTTGTTGTTACAATACAATTAATGTATCTATATTGGATAATTTATAATATATTTAAGACAATTAATTATAAGAATTAAAGAAATATATAATTATTTTATGTAGCAAAAACATGAATTTATTCAAAGCAACTATGTAACTTGTATATGCATATAATTTATCATTCCTTACCTTATGTATATAAATTATAAATACTTGTATATCATTTATGTTGTAGAGGATTCGACTCTTTGCTCTAGACTGACTCCTCTAATTTGTTTCCTTTAATTCCTCTATACACAAAAAAAAAAAATCATCAAATCTATATCAAAATCGCATTTTCTACAACTCTTCATCGTGCATTTATCACATACCTGCCAAGAAATGCCTCACCAGTTCACACATAATCAACTTGACATTATATTACAATTATATTATAATTGTATTATAAGTTTGCTTTTAAAAGGAAAAATAATGTTGATTATTGCCTTAAGTTGAATAACATCTCTTCTCCTAGAATGGAGGGTAAAACGATTCACTCTAGATTTATTATTCCTCTAAATGTCACTAAAGATTCAATTTGCAACATAAAACAAGGAAGTCCTTTAGCTTATTTATTAATTAAAAACAAAAGCTTATTATTTGGGATGAGACTCTTATGATGTATGTATTCTGTTTCAGAGCATTTGATAGAACCTTAAGAGACATGCTCATATTTTAAAATCTAAATAATTTAGAATAACCTTTTGGTGGTAAAGTTATTATTTTTGGATGAGATTTTCAATGAATCCTTCATGTTGTCGCTGAAGGTCACATAAGAAATTTTTGTCTCAACCATTAATTCCTCATATTTATGGAATTATGAGGTTTTGAAATTGACAAAAAATACAAAACTTCAAATGGATCTTTTAATTTAAATTTGGAAGATCTATGAAATTTTTTATAAAGGATTTTGAATATTAGAGATTGTCAAGAGGTGACCCTAATAGGAGTGAAGTAGTGGTGGAAATTTATGAAGATATTTTCATTATAAATATAATAAATATACATAAAATTATTGTAGATAGTATATATTTGTCTCTATTACAAAATATAAAAAAATCCTCAATAGTTTTAGAAAAAGCCATTTTTACTTATATAAATGATAGAGTCAAGAAGTTAACAGTTATATGTTTTGTTTACTACTAGGCAATGAAAATATAAATAGTCTTGAAGACAAAAAAAAAATAGTATAAATAGTCTTGAAGATGCTTATGCACCAGAATTTTTAAAATAACATCAAGTGTTTGAGACTTTGAAACCACATTTTAAAGCTTAAAATAAGTGTTATAGTTATATCACATTTTAAACCACATCTTCATAAGTGTTATGAACCTGTCATAAGATAAAATTGATCTAAGTATAAATTTGTAAATCAGGTTTAAGATATGTATGGTTTAGATGATCCTAAAGTATGGTCTTCTAATTTTCTGTAGAGACTTATTTGGTATTTATTATGGATGCTTGGTGGTTTCCCTTGATACGGATTGATATATTCGAAATGGTTGTATGTATGATCATATATATGTATGCGTGTAGGAGTGTGACTTTGTGAGTTCATATAAATATGTGAAGTGTATAGTGTGTGTATGGGCCACCTGCTTGGGTTGAGGGGTGAAAACCCGAATGGTTATGTGTGTTGCCCCACCTGCTTGGGTCGAGGGGTGAAAACCCGAATGGTTATGTGTGTTGCCCCACCTGCTTGGGTCGAGGGGTGAAAACCCGAATGGTTATATGTGTTGGCCCGCCTACTTGGGTCGAAGGGTGAAAACCTGAATGGTTATAATTGTTGGCCCGCCTGCTTGGGTCGATGGGTGAAAACTCGCATGGTTGTGTGCATTAGCCCACCTATTTGGGTCGAGGGGTTAAAACCCGAATGGTTATGTGTGTATTATGCATACGTTGTTACAGCAGAATATGCTGGAAGGGATTGGTGTGGTTGTGGTCTCTAGATTGTTGGGTACATACTTATTGAGTGATTCTTAACTTTACAATAAGGGGGAGGGTGAGCAAAGATGATCTGGGCATGTTATGGAGCATTTTCAGTAAAGGATTGGGAAATAGGTGTTAATGAATGTGACAGAAGCTATGAAATTAGAAATTGAAGGTTGATGATCATAATAAAGTATGAATGAGACCCAAAAGAGTCTGAAATGGCAAATGAGATGAATTTAAGAAATGTGGGCAAATGGGTAGATAGTGAAGGGTAGGAGATGGCAATAGGAATTTAGAAGTTGAAACCAGGGAAGTAAGGGGAAGGGAACTATAGACTTGTTGCTTCTGGGTAAATGAGAACAAGAAAATATGAGAATGAGGGTACAAAACTTATGGGTAGAAAATGATTGAGGAAAATTGGAGTTAAACCTGATGAATTAGGGAGATAGGGTCTGTTGAAGTAGCATAACAATATCCCAAAAAAAAGTATATATGTAATAAAAAAAATAAATAGTAAATAAATAAAAACACAAACATTTATTTAAGAAATGAAGGAGAAAGTGGAAACATTCTAGTGAGATCCTTGTATAGTCAATGACCCCCATAGTTATAATTTTTCTAGTTCACGGATTGTAAATCTCAATAGACTTAGATTAAGTCATTCTCAAGATAATCGACCCTGTTGAATTTGAAAATAATAAGAATCAATAAGGGGGAGTAAATTGCCTGCATAACAAATCATTGAGCAAGAAGGAAGAATTTTGATGACACAAACACCCACTTCCTAAAATCCACCAACATTTATTTTAGGAGCCAATAGAAAGCACCACTGAGGTAATATAATTAGTTAGGGTAAAATGTAAACATGAAGATGATGCTGAGGTTACTAAGAAAAATAAGGAATCACCATGGTATTTGGGAGCCAAAAGAAATTAGATAATATGCACATTAGGAGAGGTTTTGGGATTTCCTCCGAAACATATAAGAATATGAGAAAGTAAGATCGCGATTTTGAAAGTTCGAAGAAATAGGAATTGTGTGGGTTCAAAATGTAATAAACTTAGGGAATAAAATGTTAGGACTTTACTCCAAAGCCAACTGGAAATGGTAAATAAGTAACAATCATAACTAGTCTTAATACTTGAAACCATAGAAAGCTTAAATGTTACCAACCCTTAGATATTAAATTCTCATATACTTGGTAAATAAAAATATTCTTGTGTGGGATGAAATAGAGTTTGCCAAATTAAAACTCTCATTCTTGACACTTCTTGTTCCTTCCACAGTACATTTTTGAGAAAGAAAGAGAATGTTATAGGGACATGTTCTAACAATAAGTCATTGCTAATGTGATGATAAATTTAGAGTAAGAGTTCCTTATACTTAAAAATAATACAATATACCAAGATAGACATCCAAAGTGAACATCATCAAAATAGCACAATCGAAGGGTGGAGGACCCATAGCCCACCAATTACAAAAAATTTCTCTTCAAACCAACAAGAAAAAAAAAATTGATGATGTGATAAATAGGTAACCTATATTTTAAGACCAAACTTAAGCTTGGATACTTGAAAATTTTGAAAACTCATGGTATACTTGCAAGAGCTAGAACTAAACATAACCACTAAAAAAAACTAATAAATGAGTCTTTAATCAAAGGACCTCCCAAGGATCTTCGGTAATGATTATGGATTTCAAATTTATTAGATACAGACTAGAGGACATTATGAAAAAGTATTTATGTATATTTGGAATCCTTTAGCCTTTGATGGATTTTGAGGGATAATACAAACTAGTTAAAAGATAATTTATCGAATATGAAAGAGGATGAGATCTTGTAAACCCTAATGTCGATAGATCTTCATAGTTAAGTACAATCGAACCAAATATAAGTTATAAAAAAACTTTCCAAGACTTTAAAGACAAGGTATATGTTGGTGTATTTAGGGTATATAGAAAGAACATATCTTATCTAATCACATCCTAATTTTAGAAAGTTAGAAAATAAATAAAATAATTTTGACACTTGAACTTTTGGGAAACACATAAGGATAATAATTTTCAACTCTCTGATAAATTTGGAGGACCAAATTTTTTAAGAGAGGAAGTTTGTAACATTCAAAAAAAATGGAGAAAAATGGGGTAAGTCAGAGATTTTGAAATAGAACTGAGCGGGAAATAAATAGGGGCTACTTTATAAATATTTTAAATGGGAAAGGGAAAAGTTAGGAATTTTAAGAAGATAAAAAATAATAATTAATCCATGGTCTCAGTTCTATTGTTGGGATCAAATGGCCCCATTACCCCATATAAATTCCTCTCTTTGATTCCTTCAAAACATAAGGAACCCTAGAAAGAAGAAGGGGTTGTGAAAGAGAGGGCCGAAAAAGGAAGCCCGAGAGAGAGAGTGAGAACAGAGAAGTTGAGCAAAGATGACGAAAGGCAGCATGATTCAAGGAGGATTAGAAGGAGGAATCGTTGACAAGAATCCGCCGAGACGAGAGGGGTCCGAAGAGAGATAACTGTTGTAGGCAAATATTCAGGTGGAAATAACAGGTAAGATAAATTCAGAATTTTAAACATTGAATTTGAAATGTGTATTTCAATTCCTTGTTTCAAAAGATGAATGCACGATGAGGAGTTAGGAAAGTGAAAGGATGAGGTGAAATATTGTAGTAGGACTATGATTCGTGTATCATATGATTTATTTATATACATTTACATGACGATTATTCTGAAATAGGGAAACTGTGAGTAAATACTAAATGAGTGGAGGCTGTAGAAGGTGAGAGTAATGCTAGTTAAATCAAATTTGGTGATGAACTGGATATATTTTAGAAATGACCAGATCTAAAGGGGTTGAGTTGGGAGAACTGAATAGGATAGCCGGGTGAGGAGAGAACATGAACGGATACTGAGAAGCGGAGAAGAAAGAGAATGAGTAGGTTATATTATGGAGAAATCGGGGAAAAAGGGAATGACAGGGCTGGATCCAACATAGAGACGAGAGAGAACATAAATCTGTTAGCCTTATACAGAAACTAAGTAGGAGAAAAGGGTAAAATATAACAGAAAACCATCGGACTCAAATAGAGGAGAACTGATGAAGAGGGATAGCAGATAGATAGAATGTATAAGAGTTTAATGTGAGGAAATTTGATCGGGCATGTAGGGGAACTAAGCCTAAGCTAGGGAAATAGAACCTGAACAATTTGTTGGTTATTTCTGGTGTGTAGGATGACTGCGCGTGAGTGTGTGGCTGACTGGTGGCTGAGATATGCTTGATAAATAAATGCATTGTATGTTGGCTGATATTTGCTATGGTCACACCTGATATACATATTGCATGTGTTAATAAAATTGATGTGAGTGGCCCGGTAAGGGTCGTTTATTTTGCATTCTGTCCTGATTCTGTAATGACATCTGATTGAGTAGTAATGTAAGGTGGGAAGGGGATCATCAGAAGGTCAGTAGGTCTAATGCAATATGTTATAGATGATACTTAATACTATTACCTCGTCTGCCAATTTATCTGCAGGTTATGAGCCAACTAAGTATGAGTTTACAGATGAGAAGGGAAAATTGATGTTTGGCTGTATTGTTGTAGAAGAAATGGGTTAGGTATAGGAAGGGTGTAAGGGTTCTGAAATACCAAAAGAGCCACGTGGTTGTTGAATATGGGAGCAAACCGGGAAAGAGCGAGGGATTTAACTTGTTATTTTGGGAGAATATTGTGTTGACAGACAATGGAGACAATTCCTACCTATTTAAGGAGTCGGTTTGGGTAAAAAAGAGGTAGGAAACGTAGGGATTAGGTGTTGGGGAATGCTGAGGTACATGTGGGTTGAACTGAAAAGAAGATCATGGTGGTGAAGTTTTGGAAACCTAGCAGAAAGAAAGGCCAGCGACTGTTATAGGTGGGAGAGCGTAGAGAGAGATTCTGTGATGTTCCACAAGCATCACAGAGGAGGGCAGTGGGCTGTTTGAATGAGAGAGGGGTAAGAATGATTATGAAAAAAAGAATATGGAGGTATAATAGAAGACAAGAAAACATTATTTAGTAGGAGAGTCTTAAGGAGGATTCCGGTCTAGGAATTATAATGATTTCAGTACGTTGTTTTGATTTCTAAATTTGACTTACTGGGCATGTGTAGGCTCATTACATGTTTATTTACAAATACAGTGAAGCAGGAATCAGAACAAAAATTACCGTTGGTGGATCCCAATACTTAAATAAGGCGGAGGGTTCCGAGGGAGACTAGGTAGAAAACTAACCCATATTATACACACATGCACGCCAACCTTAATCAGCATTCGTGTAATAAGAATACTCTATTACAAGTCCAATTAGTATATAATACACAGGTAGTATATGAAAGGAATTGGATGAATTTATGTTAGACATATATTGCAAATGAAATTCTAGTTACTTGATTTTGAGAAATAATGTTATAAAATAGCTTAATATGGCAGGTTACATTAATGCCTCATCCAAATCATTTTGGGACATTATAGTATAGATGTGGATGAGGTCATGGTTTGATGTACCCATTAGAATGAGATGTTGATTTCATTACGTTGAATGATTACATTTCTGCGATACAATATCAGAAGGTAGAGACAAGTAATAGTAATGCCCTAAAACCATTTGGACCTCGGGCCATTTCACTATCAGATTCAAAATTGCCTTTTAAGCTTCAACAAAAAAAATAGTTTTTTAGCTATTTGTTTTACTATTAACATAAATAAGAGTCAGATGACAAATTTCTCTTTTATGTTGGTTTACATCTTTTAAGAAGTGTATTCAGTCATGGACAACTTTAAGTTACAATATTTAGAATGATAAGTAAAAGAAGATTGAAAATATTATGCAGTAAAGAAGGTAAGATAATATAAGTCTGTTGTTAATGTTGTTTTAAATAGGTGTTTTGAAATGTTTCGTAACTAAATAAGTATTTCTATACTTTTAATGTGATAGTGAGATCACGTACTCTTTATTTATACTGTAAATCATGTAAAATAATCTACTTGAGTATGTGATACATATATCATTCTTTAAATAATTCTAAAAAATTCCATTTAGTTCATTCTCATAAATATACAATCCATTAAAGTTGACCTATTACTATAGATATATTTAGATTTTAATTTCTTCGGGACTAGTTGTGTATTATGATAATATGATTCTCAAATTTTAAATATTTATTTTATGTTTCATAAAATAAATGACAAGGTCGAAATTTGTAAAATTTGAATCTAATATACAATAATTATATGAAAATCTAAATTTGTTCTAATTTTGGGACCAAATTATTAATTACTACATAATTCCTATGTATTTAAATATTTTTAAATTTTTAAACTAATCAACTGGATATATAGGGACAAATTAATTAATTGGTTAAAATATATTTAATTAGAATATTATTTAATTAATAAATTAATTCAAGAGTATATTAAAAAAATCAACAACATTGTCATGGATCATATCTTGTCTTGTAGGGTAATGACTAAAGTATACTTAAATTACATAAATTCGAATTAATTAAAATAATTTAATTTTATTAATTATTACAGAGTTTTAGAAAAGTTACTTTTTTTAAATATAAAACATAAATATATGTCTGAATCTCTAAATTTGTTTATTTATATTACAAAATAAAAGTACGAAACAAAAATTTAAATATTTAGATTAAGTTTTAAAAACTTTTCTTTATATTACCGTTCATTTTGCAATAATATCTTCGATATTTGAAGGATAATAGGAAGTGAAATAAAATATTTCAATAATCAATATTATGAAATCACAACATAGTATAAGTTTTATAGTTTTTCTTACACACAACAAAAATATATATTATATACTCTTTTTAAAAATTAAATATACGAATAAGAAAACAAATACACAAATCAGAAAGTTGATGCACAATTGCTTCATTATATACCTCATCTCTATTATGGAGTATTAATCAGTTACCATACATTATGTATATGCACATATACTTATCACTAGTTATCTATATATTCGAACACGGAACGACATACATGAATACCTTGAAATACTGTTATTCCCCAAACATAGAACCATCAGAGCGCACAGATCATACTATTTTTTGATATATACTCGAACACAGAACAATTATGTATGATCACAAACTTATCACTTTATCGATACACCCAAAAATAAACCGGTATGTTTGACCACATTGAAGTTTAACATAATGCATGTGCTTTTGGAACAACTCCTTTCCATAATGAGAGATGTTCATATATTAAAATCACATTTCGAAAACAAAAGTGAAATAATATTTATATCAAAATAAAACTTTAACAAATATTTACTAAATAAATATGAAAGTGCAAAATAAATATTTTGTAAAAAAATGTAGGTCATAATACCACAATATCTACTAATATATTTTTATACTAAAAATACGTAAAATACTTTAAAATTATATAAACTAATGAATCCATAGTTTCTATTTACTTTAGGTCCTTAGCAGTCATATTTCAAACTTTTCCTTTTATCTATCGCTTTATGTATCCACTCGGATAGAGTCTTCCCTTATATTATTTCAATTTTCTTGTGAAACATATAATCTTAATTCTGGTAGAGTTCTGGCTTTATTTATGATATTTTTTCCTAAAAAAATTAGTAGAGTTTTGAAATGATATTTATCACTTTCTTGATTCAAAAGTATTTAACATAATACTCAAAAAATTAATCTCAAAAATTAAAGAAAAATCGAATTTTAAAACTTAAGAAACGACTTACTTTTATGACGGTTTATAACATCCTTTTGACCATGAGCATTCTTCCTTTTCTTTTCCTCTTCTTTGCTTTTACAAATTTAACTGAGTTTATCCAAAGTTTCTATCTAAAAATCTCATAATACTCTCATAAAATCATACACTTCGTACTCTTTTTTTTTTCCTCACCTCTATGCTTCTCACTATTTTTTTTTTCCATCTACAAAGTCTCTTCCTCCATTCTCTAATCCCCTATTTATAGGAATGAGGAACTACGAGAGAAATGTTGTCACTATTCTGCTATGTCACATTATTTAAAAGTTGTCACATTTCACCATGTCATTTCATCTAAAAGATTACTATTTTTCACATTCTACTTTATTTAAAAAATTATTATTTTTCACATGTCAGTTTATTTAAAAAATTATTACTTTTTACATGTCACTTTATGTAAAAAATTATCATTTTTACATGTCACTTCATTTAAAAGTTGTCGTTTTTTATTATATCACTTTATCTAAAAGTTATCACTTTTTATTATGTCACTTTATTTAAAAAGTTCTCAATTTTTTTTATGTTTCTTAATGCTTATTCTTATTTATTCATCTTTATCTATCATTTTTCCGTTTAACTCTAAACTATCTTTTTAAATTTATTATATATTTTCAAATATATATCAAAACTAAATTAAATATACCAAACACAAAAAATTAACTCGGTTACAAAGATAATATAGTTGTAATACAAAAATTTATATATATATATATATATATATTCCTATCTATGTCTAATAATTATCCCAATACTTTTTCAACACTTCTATATTAGCCTTTGAAAATTTTTTATATTTATGGGTTTAACTTTGATTATAAAAATTACAAGAGGAATTCAATAGCACGAAAAATTTAAAGAACATAAAATTTAAATTAAAAAAAAAAGAAACCACACGTACACACGAGCAGACCAAAAACAGGCTGGCTCTAGGGCCAACAAAATGGATGATCATATTGCATCACACATCATGATGGTTGCACATGGTGCTTTAATTTATTCAATAAATTATTAATTTACAGTAGATTGTATTCTTGCTACTCAATTTATAATTAGTAAAAATAAAATTATTAAATTATATATAATTTAAAATTCATACTGATTGAAATTACCTTAATAATTCATTATCCCAGAAAATTGTAGTATAATTATTAATGGTTCTTGATTCTTTTCTTGTAAATATGAAACAATCTCATTCATAAATTAATCCCACTACGTTACTTGTAAGTTTTTTTCCTATAAGAACACAGTTAATTTTTAATTAAATTTGTTATTGTTTACTTAAATTAAATGTTGAATTATAATTTCTGAAAAACACTAATTTAGAAGTATTAGTATTTTGGTAAGTATACAAGATATGTAACACCCAAAATTTTCTTTTATTATTTTGTTATTTATTTTTATTTTATTTTAATTTTTATTGGAATTTTTATTTAATTTTATTCTATTTTAATTTTTAATTTATAAAAATTTAATTTAATTTAATTTAATTTAAAAGAAATAAAAATAATAATAATAATAAAATAGTGTAAAATTATTTTTTGGATTTAATTGAAATTAATTTTGAGAAAAAAGGGTGAAAATTTACATTTTAAGAGTGTTTTTGAAAAGAAAATCGAAATTCGGAGGTCAAAACGCAATTTAAAAAAATAGTACCACGTCAGCAGTCACGGCAGCAGCCCGGTCAGCAGCCCCGGCCAACCAGGACACGCTGTGTGGCAGGGACGCTGATGTGGGACGGAGGCACGTTGGCGATCTGCGTGCGCGCGATCGGACGGCCCAAATCCGTTCCTGCGCGCACGGATGGCCCAGATCAAAGGTGCGCGTGGACGACCCAGATATCACGTGTGCGGACGGTTTAGATTTGATCACGCAAGGACAGCGCAGATTGCATCGCGATGGACGGTCTAGATTTATTTCTAATTTAATCACGATCGGACGGCCCAGATTAAATCATGATGGACGACTCAGATTAAAAGGGGAGGGTTATAAATAATCGCATCCACACCCAACCCCAAAACCCTAGTCGCCAGAACCCTCGCCGGAGAAGACGACCCAGCCACCGGAGGAACCGGCCGCTGCCACCCGCCACCGCATGGGAGGACTTTTCGGCTGCCAAACGAGGTAAAATTTCTCGCATTGGCTCGTTTTTCAATGCTGACCTCCCTGTGGTCAAATCGGAGCCAAACCACCAGCCGATTGGCCAGAAAACACCGCCGAAGTCCAGCGGTGCCGCCGCAAATTTCTTCGATTTTTACCTCCGATGAGCCCTTTCTGTTTTCCGTTCGATGTATTTTTTATACCACTGTGACCACCGTCCTTTTCTCTACAGGTTGACCGGAGCAAAACACCGAATCGCAACTCGCGCCGGAGGAGCCGTTGTACCCGAGAGCTTCGCCGCCGGTAAGTCTCGATTTTCTGAAATTTTTTGGCCCACCGAGTGCCTTAGGGGGTGTTTTATCACAGGAACCAATGCAAGTTTGGCCGAATTCGGCCGAAAACAGCCAAAAACGGCTAACCCGAGGCGAATCGCTGCCGTGCTAGAGTTTCGAAATTGGCCGAAAGGGCCCTGTGTCTGATTTGGAGTTTTTTGGGGACATGTGCAGGTACCAGAAATGTGTTTCAGTTTCCGGAAAAAAATTCAGGGAATTTAGGGACTGGCCGTAGGCGTAGTGAGAACCCGATTTCAGACTCCGAAACAAGTAAGGATCTCTCACCCTATTTCCTATTACGGCATTAAAACTTAATAAATGATAAAACGATATTTATGAATTAATAGATATGTATAATTAATTAAAGTTGCTAATGGAGCTTGAATTTGATGTATTTTTCGGTTAGGTCTTGTTTGATTTATTTTACAGTTTTGAATGCAGTATGGTGCCTGATGTATTTATTCTATGGTTTCATATGCATGAATCACGATTTCATTTATTATACTTTGAATTATTGTGAATCCGATGTTGTGTTGCCTTATTTGGTGTCTATTACTGGTTTACATGTTTATGTTTGATTGGATAATTGAGATTAAGAAAAATGGTAAAAAAGTATGTGAATTGATAATGAATAATATCGACAGCCTCACTAGATATCCTGAGAGATGGTAGACGGACCGGGTCCATATGGAACCCTACCGGGAACGTGGTCTCTCATATTGGACGGGGTATGGAGACTTTGTGTTTTGGCACCCATACCAGACGGGGTATGGGGATGACCCGTTTCACCTTCATACCGGACGGGGTATTAAGGTTTATGGTTTTGGCGCCCATATCGGACAGGGTATGGGGACGGCCCTAGAATTAAGTTATTAATGTGAGTGGTTCACGTGTAGCGGGGACTCCCTATGGATCCCCATGGATACTAGTAGGCTGAATAAAATATGGTAATTGTTGTCTGATGATTGAAATACAAAAGCATGATATGTGTTATGTTGCAGAGTGCGCGTGATCTTATGATATTTATGATATAATTATTTTCATAAATTGTTTTCATGAATCTCACCGAGATAAGTAGACAGTAAAAGGTTTTATTATTGATAAATGAGTTTGTATAAATTATGCTCCATTAGTCGTTTTTGTTTTCTACCAACCTTTACTTCTGTGACAGTGAGATAGTGTGATGTTTTTACTGGGCTAATGTAGCTTATTCCTTACTTAACTATTTCAGATCAGGAAGACTTGGCTCCCGAGCCCGTTCTGCAGGAAGACGGCGAGTAGAAACCAAAGAATTTATTAGTTTTCTTTACAGCATTCATTCATAGTATTTTCTTTAAGTTAGTTTATTCTTTCATACTTTAATTCGTTTTGGTTATTGTATAAGGGATGTTAATCATAATCTATTTTATTTCGCTTCCGCACTTAAAATAAATATATATATTTTTTTAATTTCCGAATTCGTTACAAGATACTTAAATTATTTCATGTTATTTTAAATTAACCATATATATATATATATATTTCTTCTACCTTCCCTGTTTTGGAAATTGCCCTTTCTTCTGAAGGGTTTTATCCCAAAGACGTAAAAAAGTTCTTTCAAGACGCTATGGAATATAGTTTTGTGGATGGGTAAAAACTCTGGAAAAGGAACAATCTATATGATGAAATAGCTTCACTTTCACTACAAAAACGTTCAAAGGACTCCTTAAGAAAAACATTCAAATTCATTTCTATACTTCAAGAGGGGGAAAAAGAAAGAAAGAAATAAAAGAAAGAAGCTCCAAAAAGCAGCTTCTCTTCATTAGACGGGACCTGAAATTTACAGCAAGATCTCTAAACTAAAGAAGACCAAATTGTCTAAAAGTAAAAACATGGACGTCTAAAACAATCCTAATTAAATAGGAAACTTTGCAAACAACACTGAGTAATTATAATGATAAAGGCCTCAATCTCCCTTTGTTGGAGGTTGCACACATGCACAAAATGGTTTCTTCTTTCGTTTTTGGTTACTTCTTAGCCCACCATAGAGATAATCCCGCAGAAGCACTCTGGTTTTCCTTTCTGGGATTCTTGTTTTTGCTCGGCTTTCCTTTTCATCATCAAGTTTTAGCAAAAGAAACTGTATTTTCTGAACCTCCATTTGCAAACGTCCAATTTTTTCAGAACCTCTTCGTGCCTGTTCTAATATTTTTCGTCGTTTCATATTCATATTTTCGTCTAACTCACCAGATTTGGTATCCCATGACAAGGAACCATCTTCAAGATTCATCATCAGTTTGCGGTTCCCATCAAATAACTTCCTGATCATCTCTTCAGATTCTTCAAGCTGAGACTTAGCAGAATCATATTCATTTTTTCCCTTCTCACTCATCTCTACTTTCCTCTTTAAATCTTGTAGTGTGATTTGCAGGTTTGTCAACTTTTGTGCATCAGAATCAAGTCTTTCAAGAATTTTTCTCTTGCTTCCTTCTTGTTGAAGCCCTGAAAATCTCTTAGATATCTCCAATTTGTCAATACCCAACTCCTTCTCTACCAATGATTCTCGGGAGGGTTTTTTTCTCTTTTGTTCCTTAGATGTTTCAATTTGAGACTTCTGAACTTTCAGGTCAATGCTGCTTGACTGCCCAGTGGTTTCCCACATTTCAAGCATCTGATTATCGATCTCCACAGTTTCTCTCCTGCTTATCCCATAAGAAGAACTTTCCGATATTTGATCCAGCATGATATCTTTTGTTGTCACCTCATTACCCTCATCAGGGATTTCAACTTTCTGTTTCTGCAAATTGAAATCATTATCAACCACAATTTCTTCTTCCTGTTGGTTCCTTGGTTGAACGTATACTTTCTGCAAGTTGCTTCCATACTTTAACTCTTCAATCTGTCTCATTGCAGCTTCTAGTTTGGAATTTGCATTTAAGTTTTCCTCCATTTCAACCCTTTCCACTTCCACTAGTGCATCTTCAATAGCTTTTATTCTCATATGCAAATCCTGCAAGTCTGAAAATCCATCTGGCACCATGGAATTTTGATCTTCGCTCTTTTGTTCACAGCTTTCAGCATGCAGGTTACCCAAATTAGCATCCTGGAGATTAAAACTCATGACATTAATTATCAATGATATCCTCAAGCAATAAAATGATCATAAAGATCATCTAAACCTGCCAATTGGAACGCGAATCAAAACAAGTTTATGATTTTATTAATTTTCTACATGTTTAGATACTCATTTTAACTTATGTAACATCAAATAAACTGTTTACTCCTTGGACATAACCCAAAATCATCTAAAGTTAATAAAAATAATATTTTGGTCCTCTTTTGTACAGGAAAAAATAATGTTCTAACAATATAAGAATATTTTCTATAAATTGCTCCCACTAACTTTGTCAATATTGATGCTAAAATATTTCAACAATAAATAATTTTATAATGTTGTATCTAATAATTCTTCAGCTTTACCCCTTATTTTGTTAAATAGCTTTTGAATTTTCAAGGAACAAGGGTCATGGTTAATGCTAAAGTTGCAATAAATAGTAAGTAAACCATAAACACATTTCAGAGAAAAAGAGAGACTTGCTCAATGTTATCCTGTTCCTGTGTTTCTTTCTTCTTTATTTATTCAGGTTAAATTTATAACACACAGGATATTTTTAATTTTTTTGTGTGTAAAAAAATGGGGACTAGAATTTTTTATTAAGTTTAGGACTTTTTTTTGTTACTCTCCAAAATGTTAGATATAGGGAACTCAAGTGTTTTATTTGACAAATTGTGAACTTACAATATATATATTTTACAATTTAGAGGATATTTTTTCAATATCCGCCTAAAATACCAGATCTTTAGTTTGTACTAATAAGCCCAAAATCTTATGACTTCATTCCAATGAGAACCGAGTATCCGGAGCTAACCATTCAAATGAATTTAAAACAACAGCTGCATGATACTTTTAATAATACCATGGAGCTGAACATGGATTCAACCAATATTCAAATAGTAATTATGAAAAGAGACAATGATTATAAGCATAAATATGCATGATTTTTTTTCATAGGGTAAAGATTTTGAGAGTAGGAAAAACTCCTTTTTTCATCTTATTTCATCAATGGTTTTGTGCCTCATTTTATAGGCAAAACAGAAAGAAAAAACAAAACAAATTAACAACATTCCCTACTAAATGACAGCTAGGATTCTATTACGAATGCTTGGTTGTCTAACAAGACTAAAATAACAATGAACAGTAACAATAAATATAACTTATTCTTAATATTTCTACACTCCTCAATTTAGGTTATATAAATATTGAGTAAGCCTAGATTGGATATCAATTCGTTGAAGGATCCTTTGGGAAGTGTCTTTGTTAAAATATCTGCAGTTTGCTAACTAGTAGGAACATGAAATATTGTAATAGTTTGATCTTCAATCTTCTCTTTGATGAGGTGCCGATCTATCTCCACATGTTTAGTTCGATCATGATGTACAAAATTTTTAGATATGCTGATTGTTGATTGATTGTCGCACCATACTTTCATGAGAGTAGTAACTAAGAATTTTATTTCCATTAGAATCCTTTTTAACCAAATCCCCTCACATATTCCATGAGCAAGTGACCGAAGTTTAGCTTCTGCACTACTTCGTGATACAACAGATTGTTTCTTACTCCGCCAAGTGACTAAATTTCCCCAAACATAAGTACAGTACCTAGATGTGGATCTTCTGTCAGTTACAGAACCGCCCAATCTGCATCTGTGTAGATTTCAATATTCTTGTTCATTGTTTTCTGAAAAAATAGTCCTTATCCTAGAGTTATTTTAAGGTATCTTAGAATCCGATATACTATATTCATATAATCATCAGTAGGTTGATTCATGAATTGACTTGCAATACTAACAGTAAAACTGATGTCAGATTTAATATGAACGAGATAAATAAGTTTGCCTACAAGTTTCTGATATCTTTCTTTATCAACTGGCTTGCCATTGGTTTTAAAACCAACTTTTGTAGTCGTTTCCATGGTGTTTCTGCTGATTTACACCCAAGCATCCCTATTTCTTTCAGTAGGTCAAGAACATATTTCTGTTGTGACACATATATTCCCTTTTTAGAAGGAGCAAATTTTATTCCTAAAAAATACCTGAGTGTTCCAAGATCTTTATCTCAAACTCCGTGGCAAGAAAAATTTAGAGTTTCTGAATTTTCTATATGTTATCACTTGTTAAAATAATATCGTCAACATAAACAATTAAGATCGCTTTCTTACCTGAGGCACTGTTCTTGACAAAAAAAGTATGATCAGACTGATACTGCTCATAATCTATATGTTTGACTGCTTTGGTGAATCCGTCAAATCAAGCTCTCGGAGATTGTTTTAGACCATAGAGTATCTTTCTGAGTTTGCACACCTTGTAAGATTCATATATGGTCTCAAGGTCCGAAGGGGCTTCTATATATACTTCTTCTAAATCACTATTGAGAAATGCATTCTTTACATCAAGTTGACAAAGAGGTCAATCAAGATTAGAAGCAAGAGAGAGTAATACCCGAATAGTGTTGTGCTTAGCCACGAATGTCTCCTGATATTCTATTCCGTAGGACTGAGTGAAGCCTTCAGCCACTAGACGAGCTTTGTACCGATTCACACTTCCATTAGGATTGTGTTTTGTAGTGAATATCCATTTGCACCCCACATTATGTTTTTTAGATAGAAGTTCTGTCAGTTCCCAATTCTTGTTCTTTTCTAGAGCTCTGATCTCTTCTTGAATAGCACCTCTCCACTCTGGTAGTGCAAGGGCTTCATGAATTGTTTTAGGTTCAGTGGAGCTGCCATCAAGCTTACTTACAAATACATGATACTTTGAAGACAAGTTGCTGAATGAAACATAATCCTGTATAGGATGTCTAGTACAAGATCGAGTTCCTTTCCGCAAGGCAATAGGTAACTCAGTATCATGGTCTGTAATAGTAACAATATCAGAAATTGTGCCTGAAAACTCATTACCTGATGTGTCCTTACTGCTCGGAACTGGAATAGACTCATAGCAATATGTAGTTGGTTCAGAATCTTTATCAACTGGAGTTTTGTTTCTCCTAATATAGACACGTAACTCTTTGTTCATAATAGTAGGTACAGGTTTAGGTTCAGACTCTTTGATAATGATTTCAGAAAAAATTGATGACTAGGGAATAGACTGGGGAAGAGAGGTGAGAGATGGTGTACTCATATCCCATACTTGATATTTCTGATTAATACTGTCCCTTTGAATATCAGTAGTGGGATAGAATGACTGGTTTTCAAAGAAAGTAACATCCATAGTGTTGTAGAAACGACAGGTCCTGGAACAAAAACATTTGCATCCTTTTTGATTTGGTAAATATCCAACAAAAATACATTTAATGGTTTTTGAGTCAAGTTTACCCATGAGGTGAGTATGAACGTGGACATAGACTGAACAACCAAAAACTTTGTAGGGAAGGGTATGAAGGATATGAGATTGTGGAAAAGCCTTTAAGAGTGTATTATAGGGTGTTCGAAATACGAGAGTTCAGGAGGGCATGCGGTTTATCAAGCATGCAACGGCGAGAATAGCCTCTCCCCAAAGAAATTTTGGAACATGAGTAGTGAACATGATAGATTGGGTTACTTCAAGAATGTGTCTATTTTTTCGTTCGGATATGTCATTTTATTGTGGCGTATTAGCACAGAAACTTTGATGAATAATGCCGTGATCAAAAAAATATTGTTTCAAAATAGTTTCAAAGTATTCACACCCATTATCTGATCTCAATACTTCAATTTTAATGTGAAATTGATTTTGAATTATAGTGTGAAATTTTTGAAAAATTTCACCAACTTCAGATCTTTCTTTCATGAGAAAGATCCAAGTGATTATAGTGTGGTTATCAACAAAGAATACAAACCATTTTATTGCGGTGATATTAGTAACCCGATAGGGACACCATACATCACTACGGATTAATGAAAAAAGTTTTGTGGGTTTGTAAACTGAACTGGAAAATGAATTTCGAATATGTTTGGAAAGTTGACATACTTCGCATTGAAAGAAAATTGGATTTTTATTTCGAAACAAAGTAGAAAATATCTTTTTCAAGTACAAGAAATAGTATGTCCTAAACGGTAATGTCATAACATGATGGGGCATTCCCTATTTAAATTGTTTACAGATTCAAAATTAGTACATACCGCATGATGAGTTTGTCTACTAAGAGAAGAGTTGTCAGCTTTCAGTAGATAAAAACCTGAATTCATACTAGCATTGCCAATCGTCTTCCCCGAGTCCAAATTCTAAAATTCACACAGTTTATAGTTAAATGTAGCTACACAATTCAAGTCCTGTGATAGTTTGCTTATTGACAGGAGATTACAATCCAAATTTGGAACGTATAGAACAGAATACAAAATTAGCTTGGGTGACAGTGCAATTATTCATGTTCCTTCAACTTGAAAACTGGAGCCATCAGCAATTTTCACTGATAATTACCTCTGCAGTTACTGTATTCCTTAAATAGTGAGATATCCCTAATCATATGGTCGGAAGCACCCGAGTCAATAATCCACATGCCCCTTTTTGAGGAATAAATTGAGAGACCAGAAAAATTATCTTTATGAGCTGTGGAAGCATTACCAAGAACCATATTGGGAGAAAGCATTTTCTGAAGGAGGCTGATATGTTCAGGACTAAATAGAGGACTTTTAGTAGGAATGGCTGCAGCTGATTCCTCCTCTGTTGAGAAAAAATTGCCCCGATGAGTCTCCTGCTTTGGTGACTTCTTTTCAGCTGGCTTCTTGTGAAGCTTCCAGCATCTTCTACGAACGTGCCCAAGTTTTTTACAGTATTCGCACCATGGTCGTCCCTTCCGCTCAGTCACCCGACTTGTGAGAGCTACACCAGCCTCGGATGAGAGAGAACTGCTTTCAGTAAGGTTAGGGCTTAGTTGCGATTCACCCATCATCACCTTCATCCTACTTTCTTCGCGTCGCACCTCAGAGGACACCTCTCTGATGTTCGGGAGAGGTTTGGTTCCAAGGATGCGTCATCTTACCTCGTCGAGGTATTTATTCAATTTGAAGAGAAATTTGAATATCCATTTCTGTTCCACGATGCTTCGGAATCTCCTGGCGTCCTCGGGACGGCTCCAAGCATGTTCCTTAAAAGCGTCAAGCTGCTGCCATTTTCGAGTAAGAAAATTGTAATATTGAGTTACTGCCTTTTCTCCTTGGTGCAGGTCATGAAGACTTACTTCGACTTCGAAGATAGCGGAAGTGTTGTCACGAGTGGATAGAACTCACGAGCTGCGATCCAGATATCGTGCGCAGCCTTATAAAGGAGAAAATTTTCTCCAATCTCGGTGGTCATTGAGTTCACCAACCAAGACATGACAAAATTGTTCTCTACTTTCCATGCCCGAGCATTTGGATCATTCGCGGGAGGTGGTGAGAGCTCTCCAGTGAGGTATTCGTTCCGCCCTTTCCCTCGGATGAACATTAACACCAAGGACGACCATTGTAGATAGTTACTGTCATTTAGTTGATGACCAGTAACGAAAGAAGGAGCCGAATCAGTGAGAGTATGGTTGTCAGGCACCGGAAGATAGGAGCCCAAAAGAACTTCGGGCAGAGAAGAAATCTGTTCATCCATTGCCTATTGAATGCAAGAGGGATGCCGAAGAATTTGAATCAGGTATGCTCTGATACCATGAAGATTTTGAGAGTAGAAAAAACTCCTTTTTTCATCTTATTTCATCAATGGTTTTGTGCCTCATTTTATAGGCAAAACAAAAGAAAAAACAAAACAAATTAACAACCTTCCTTACTAAATGACAGCTAACATTTTGTTACGGATGTTTGGTTATCTAACAAGAATAAAATAACAATGAGCAGTAACAGTAAATATAACTTATTCCTAATATTTCTACAAAATGCATGCCTGGGTTGTGGTTTAGACTCATACAGACAGTCGTGCAGTATCAAGGCAATCAATGACTCGAGTTTCAATAAAAAAATCAAATAATTTTCATTTATGGAAAAGTAATTACCTTTTCTACTTCTCCTTCAGGTTTATAAAGATGCGCATGCAAGAGAGCATGGTTCTCCAGAGAAGAGATGCTGTCCTTCAAAAAAATAATTGCTGGGGCATATGTAGCTAACTTTGTTTTTAATCCTTTATTTTCACCTTCCAAGGTGCTAACTTTTCCACTCAGTTTATCAATCTCTATATCTTTGGACATGCTTTTATCTTCAAACATCTTACAAGCTTTGTTGAGTTCACTAGTCTTTCCTTCAAGCAATGCTTCATGAACAATGGATATCTGCAGTTCACCAAAGAAAGCAGCAGCTTCAGTCTCCCATAACTCCAACTCTGTTCTTTCTTTAAGCAGCTCATCTCTCAGCCTTTCCACCTCATGTTTGATTTCTTTAAGTTCGAACTGCAGTTTTGACAACTCTGTGTTCAACTTCCCATTTGCTTCCCGCAAACGTTCAGCTTCCTTAATCTGATGATTGCAGTCTCCAGATAGCTTCGAAATCTGTCTCTTTTGATCTTCTTCTATCCCTGTGATTTTATTGTATTTAAACTTCAGAGCCTCCACTAGCTCATATAGTTCAGTTCTATCATTCTCTGCAGCAGCCAGCTTCTGTTCTGCTTCCAAGAGCTCCTTTTCCTTCTGGGATAAGAGATCCTTTCCGTTTAAAATTTCACAAGTTAATTTATCACGTACAGATCCTACTGAAAACAACTCATGATTTGAAATTTCCAGTGATTCTTTGAGCTTTGAACTTTCCATCTGTATGTCTTCTAACTCCCTCTCCATCATTCTTACCTTCTCCCCAAGCCCATCATTGATGGAGTGAAGTTTGACCAGATTTTCACTGAGCTCTTGCATTTCCACAAGCTTTTCAGCTAAAATATCCTTGAATATGAGAGAAACACTGCTTTGACATACAGTTTCAGAGAATATTAGAAAGTTTTCCTCTTCCAGATTACGTTTCTCTTCCTCCAACATTACGACAGAATTCATCAAGGAACTTTTCTGATCAATCATCTTGCAATTCTCTTCCTGTAAATTATTGCATATGCCTCCCAAATGCGATAGTTGCCCGCGGAAATGCTCTATTTCAGTCTTCAAAGCTTCTTCTTTGCAGTCTCCTTCAGCGACTTTCAACCTCAATTCTTCATTTATCTGCATAAGTTTCTGTATCTCACTCTGCAAAGATATGATTTGCTTACTCTGGATATTGAATTCCTTAGCAACAATGTTTTTCTCTGATGCAAGATCTTCTGCTTCTATTTTCAATTGCCTAAGCAATGCAACAAGAACAGAAGTCTCAATGACTGCCTGGTGGTTTTCATCCTGAATCTTTGAAAGTGAATTTTGCAACTCTTGAAACCTGCTCAATATATGATGCATAATAGTTTGGTCATGCTCCAACTTATCTTCATACCCAAGTTCTGCATCAATTTTAAGTGTGTTGAATACTTTATGAAGCCCCATCCTTAATAGTTGAATTCGATCAACTAGAGATTTCATCTCCAACTTGTATTGATGATTTTCACATTCCAGATCAGAGATCAGTTTCCCTGACAATTTAGATGCCTCCACAAATCTCTGACACTCAGCAAACAGAGAGAAATTCTTTTCCTCCAAATCTTTTACACATTTCTGAAAGATGAAAATCTCAATTTTTGCATTCAAAGATTTGTCCAGCTCTTTCTCATATTCTTTCTTCCTGCACTGACTATCTTCCTGTAACAAGCAGATCCGCTGTTCCATGTCAACCATCTGGGTTTCACTTAATTGAGTGAAACTAGCATATTCTTGGTTCTTAGCATCTAATGAAACTCCTAGCTCTTCCATTTTCTGATATGCCGACTCTTTCTCTTTATCTAATGCTAAATACTTCCCTTCTAGTTCTCCATATTCTTTTTCCAGATCTTCCAAGCTTTTCCTGGTGATCTCTAACTGGGAGAGTAAGCTTTCTCTTTCAGTTGTCAAGTCAGAATTCTTGTTATCAAGTAATAAGCAAAAATCTTCTAGGCTCTTCAGTTTTACCCTTACTCCTTCAAGTTCAGCATTGGCATCGAAAAGGGAATTCTCCAGAAAATCTTTCTTCTCAGAGAGTTTCTCCAAATTTTCGTTTGCAATCTGTAACTGACAAGTAAGTGTGTTCTTCTCAGCAGTAAGATTGGATTTCTCTCCCATGAGAGACTGACAAGATTCTTCTAATTCCTTCACCCTCTGTCTGATTCCTTCCAACTCATCATTAAGATCTGAGATGGAATTCTCAAGAAGAGCATTTTTCTCAACGAGCTTTTGCATGAGCTCCAACTTCTCCACAAGTTCTGCCTTTTCACTCCTCTCTTTCTCGGTGGATTCTTTGAGGTTTAAGTTCTCATCCTGCAATTCCTTCACAGATGACCCAAAGCAGTCTGGATCCAAGCCAACTGATTCCACCTGGTCCGTCATGGCTTTATTTTGCTTGCTAAGTTCATTCAGCTCCTCTCTCAGACAATAAATTTCTTGCTGCAGGGCATTTCTTTGGTCCACTCTAAGTTCAACTTCAGCTTCAAGCTTACCTATTGTCTTCTTCAAACTTAAAATCTCATCTTGCAAATTTTTAATTGACATAGCTGACGACAAATTTAGTTCATTCAAGTCCTTGTTTTCTTCCTTTACTTTCTGGACTTCATCATGTAAATCCCGATTATGAGTTTCCATGTCCTTCAGAATTTGAGCTCTGTTCTGAAGCTCTGTAGCCAGAGATCTTAGTTCTTCCTGAGACTGAGAGTGCAGATGCTGCAAAGTTTGGAAGGCAGTCTCAGCCTCCACAAAGCGCAAGCGCTCTTCTTGTATGCAACTCCAAAGTCTCCCCAATTCTTTCTGTTTCTCTGTAAGTTCTTGACTTTGACTTCCCATTTTTTGCACCAAAGATTCTAACTCAGAATGCAGACTTTGATTTGATGTTTCCAACACGAGACACCTTCCTTCAGCATCATTTAATTTCACAAGCCCATCTTCTATGTCATGGGTAAGCCTTTCAACCTCCTCTTGGGCACTAGCAAGATTATGCTCCAGATTAGCAATTGTCTCCATACACAGCTGGTACTGAAGAGCAGATGCATCCTTCTCCTCAGTCAGTCTAGAAAGTGCTTGCTTGAGGATTTCCACGTCCTCTTCAGCTTTTTCTGCTTGCACCTCAGTCCTCCTGGCATCTTCCTCAGCATGTCGTAGTTTTTCATTCAAGTCAGATATCATCTCCAAGCATTTTTCACATTGAATAAGAGCAGCTTCCTTCTCAGTCTCTACTTCAACAAGGTCTTCCTTTAGAGCTTGATTTTCAGTTTCAGCTTTACTTGCTCGTTCATTAAGTTCTCCAATATCCTTCTGGGCATTAGAGATACTGTTCTCCAAGTGAGTTATTTTTTCCATACACTGTTGGTATTGAAGAAGACTAGCCTCCCTTTCAGCCTCAAGTTTGGTGAGTGCTTCTTTTAAAGTTTGAACTTCAGCTTCAGCTTTCCTGGCTCGTTCATTTAGCCCCACAGATTCCTCTTGTGCATGAGACACTTCTGACTCTAAATTAGACAACCTCTCCAAACTTTGCTGATACTGAAGTAGACTAGCTTCCTTTTCAGCTTCTAACTTAGCTAGTGCATCCTTTAAAGCTATGATTTCTGTCTCAGCTTTGCCAACTTGTTCAGAATCAGAAAGAACTTGAGCTTGGATATTGGGACTCCAATTGCTTTTTACATTTCTTCCCGTCTCCTCTGCATCATGAAACTTGAGGCCTTTCCTTGCCTTCCCATCTCCAGAGCCAAACAAATCATTTAGCTGTTTCAAACCCTTTCTGGTAGTTACGGAATCATGTTCATCGGTAAAGGCTCCATTCCTTTTAACAGTATGTAAATGAGATGGAGAAAGTCCCAAAGCATCCTTTGGAAGCTCATCAGGGTCAAATGAAGCACGTATCAGGGCTGGCATCTCAGGTGTAACAGGATCCTCCATGATCAAAGGACCTGCAGGTGAATCATCACCAAACATCAGAGGGACTTGGTTAGGAAATGCTTCAGCCATTGTCCGATGGGCCTGGCGAAGCACCCCAGTTGCATGATCATATCTTTCAGCTAATGCACGGTATGCACGATAAAACTCTTCAACCAATTTCATAAGCTCAGGTCGTTTCTTATAATACATCTCTGCCCTCCTAGCAAAGGAATCTGCATCTTCTTCAATGAGCTTGATCATTTGTTTGACTTTAGCATCCATATCTGTTCAAAGCAGAAGAAGAACTTCTATAGCAACCACAATATTAGATAGACATCATATATTTAAATAAACACTTTGTTGGGGGGAGGGGGGGGGGGGTATATATATTTGTGTGTAGATAGAGAGAAAGAGAGAGAGCAATTGATGCTTAGAGTTAGAATGCTTGAAACAACAGCAGGATTACTCATAAAAAATTCAGATCCGCACTCACATTACCACCATGTTGATGATAAGGACATCCCTTTATTATTAGAGAAGTTGATTTGACAATTTACTTCAAGAGTTGTTCAATCAAAAGATGTGGCAAGTGGTAAGAAATTTTTCAGAAATACTGTGACAAATGGATCAGTAGGGATTCTCAGAGATTTAGTGAAATAGACCATTTGACATAGTTCTTTTCTGTGTATGACGCGAGGCCGTTTGGTCTAGATTCATGTAACAATGAAGACCAAACTGGAGAAGTTAATAATTGTAATTGAAAGGTCGGAATTCAAAGATGATTCTCAATATGGTATAGTCACCCTAATGGGCTGAGGAGTAGCATAAGGTTATGAAGAACTATATCTAATATAGGAAATGAGATACGATACCACATAAAGGAGAATTCTCCTTTTCCAGAAGTGGATAAGAGTTCATTCAGATGTGATTTTTTTGTTTTAGAGGAAAAACAAATAATGCTTCTTGGGAAGCACATGACCAACCTCTTGCCTACAACTTCAATATGCACCTCTTCAAAATTACAGGACTGCTATTTTATTTACTGTCATAGCCATTGCAGGTAAAAAATATCTCTTAATGGTTCATGATGAAAGAAACATGAAGAAACCACAATTCTTCCGTTTATAGCATCTATATCAATTTTAGGTGTTAGTGAAGTTGTGGTGAGAGAAGACAAGAAAATGGAAAACTAATCCCTATCTGTAAAAAAAGAAAAAATAACAATAATAAAATGCTTCTGATTTTCCAGCGCTCCAACTTGACTAGATACAAAAAATTTAAGTATAACCAGGACAAACCAGCTCACATAGTTTCCAACAAATACTTCAAAGAAAACCATTTTTGGATAAATGGAAATTGGAATACCTGTCTCATTTCTTAAGCAGCTAACCATATGGGTACATGAATCATGTGTCAACTATTGAACTCCCAAGTTAGATTCAGAAATTACATATGTCAACAATCATTCAAAGTTTACAGCAAGTGTAAATTGAGGATAACATGGGACACCCTCACCAGTAACAAATTTTGAGAAAAATTTTCAGCACTTATATTTACATTCAACTACCAGAAACTCATTTCTAACGCTTTAAGTTAATCACTGAAAATTATGATGCAATATCTATGAACTCATATTAGATGAGATTCCCGCAGGTAGCTGCGCCAACTCATGAAGTGCCAAATTAACCATGTGAAACAATCAACTCACACTGTAGCCATGTAATAGAATGCACAATACCTGTAAGATTCTCCTGAAGCCATTTTGAATTCTTGGGGCTTATGTGGCTATCCCACCACCAAGAATATTTCCGTTTAGAATCGGCTTGCGCAGCCATAACTCCAGCAAAAATCACCACTAACTTTCAACTCTAATCACGAATTTCAAATAGTAGCCAATTCTCGCTATTGAATCACAACCAAAACCAGTGGATACCACTACAGAATAAATAAATAACCAATTCTGTAGTGGTAGATAATATAAAAGCCGCCTGTCTCTCGTTACTTATAGCCTGCGTCATTGATACCAACAAACAAGAAGCAATTACGGAAATGAACTCATTAAGATTGAGCATTAGATCTCCGAAGATGAACACAGATGATCAAAATTACCTGATCAAATAAAAAATAAATCCCAAAGTAGAGTAGAAAAAAAGTTTACTCCGCTATTTTCAAATTGTGCAACAATTTCCTGATCAAAGAGAAATCACATAGGTAGAAGCTTTTAGATAATGAGAATTCGATCAGCACACTAGACAATCTCATGCTTGATCCAAGGAAACAAAGAATTCACAAGCGTATAGTCAGAACTGTATGATCGCCAATTATAATGTCAAGTGAGGAACAGAGATTTAAACAGTGAAAAACAATTGATAGATTATACAGCTTAATGGATCAAAAATTATAATTGAAGTCCGCAAGTAAGAAGAAATGGTAAAGAAAAAGATCACAAAAAAAAAGAAAAAAAAAAGCATGGAAAAGGATGATGAAGAACAAACAGAGTTTAGAAGACTACCGCCGGGAGAGAGGAAAAGAAAGAAGCACGCAATCAGAGATGTGTTTATCAGCAGCTGCGATAAAACAAAATTCAGCTGCTGTGTAGTTCTCTCTCTCTCTTAACCCATGTCTGGTTAGATCTCTCGCCTTCCCTGAAACGTTTGGCTTCTGGTTCACTTTTGTTTTCTTTTTGGTTGCTTTTGATGCTAGAAACTGTCAAAACAGTAGAGAGGGAGTAAAAGAAATTAAAAAAGAAAAAGGAAAAACACAGGTGTAGTTGACCTGTACCGTATTTTACTAAATTACAGGAGGAATTTACTAATTTGCCCTTCCAATTTACAAGAATGTTTTTTTTTATTGGAAATCTGCAGGTTTTTGAGTAAAGATTCTTATTAATTACAGAGATTTTTTATGTTTTTGAGAAAGATCCTCTTTGCCGCAATTACCGAAGAATTGCAAATTACTGATTTGCAAAAAGCCAAATGTCATTTTTAACCCCTTTTTATAATAATTTATTTTAAGAAAAAAAAAAAACTCTAACAGCTTTTGTATTAATTCATTTTTTTTTTTCATTCAAGCTCATGTATTTTTTTTCTTTTTTAATTTTATATTTTCAAATTTATATCAAATTTATTTTCAATATTAATTATTATTTAGAGAGTATTAAATTCAGAAGACATTGTCAGATGATATTAAAAATTTGACATCTGATTGACAACATACTATATAACATGATAGTCATGTTAATTTATAAAATTTAAAATTTTCATCTTAAATATTCATTCGTTATATTTATTCTTTTCTTCTTTCTACTCTCTTTAAGCTTTAATTTAAAAAAATTTAAACCCCTAATTTTGAAATCATCTCCTCATTATCTCATTCTTCTGTCATTCAAGTTCAAATTAACTTCAAATAACTTTTTAATAATTTTGAAATAAGAATTCTTGATTTTTTTGAAATTAAGGATTGAATGATGAAGGGGGTTCAAAGGAAGAACTGAAATTCAGGAAGACAAATGAAATTTTGAGTTTCATAATATCACGTGATTGTCACATTATATGTTTATTATCTCTTGCATATCATAATTTTAAACCATTATCAACTAAGTGTCTTTGATTTAAGGGTCTCCAAATTATATGTTGAATGCGGATGTAGTAAAGAATTAAAAGGGGATAGTTAAAACAGATAAAAAAAAAAAAGAACATAGATTTAGATTTTTTTAAAAAAATCAAATAGCTGATGGGTTATTTTAGCCTTATTTTTAGTGTTGATTTTGATTTAAATTTATTTTATTTCTTTTTAATGTTTATATTTTAATTATTTAATTTGGGTAAATTAATCATAGTATACTTGGTTAATATATAATTACATCAATTCTCTTTTATATTAAGTTCTACAAATATGACTTTTGTATTTCTATTTATCAAGAAAAATTATTAAAGTATTTAGTTTAAATTGAATATGAAATAAGGCAATTCATATTTTTATTAAAACTTTATCATAATTAATTTAATTTAATTTTAAATTTTCAATTGTAGATTTCATATTTTCATTTAGAAAAAGAATTTAAGCAAAATATATAATCAGAATTGGATCTCACTAAACTTTTTATCATATTTATATTATGTCTTATTCATATTTTCATAGAATTATAATTTTGGGACAAACTTAATGTTATGTGCAATTGATTTTGAGTAAAATCTTATCGTCTCTAAAATTTGAATAGTTTTGAAAAGTACTTTGAAGTAAATTAACTTTTAGTTACCATCATTTACAACTTAAAAATTTTAGAAATCATTAATTGCATTTTTTTATTCAAATTATAATTAAATTGAACTTAATTGTGTTATGTTTTATTTAATTAAATTATTTAAAAATAAGCCCATATTTTCACTTAAATATTTATAAAATATTCTATTTTAATAATTATTCATAAATAAATTTTCAAAACGGTTTACGCATTCCTTTACAGAAAGCATTAATTAAAATTAATTCCTCTCCATTTTCCAAACAAATATAGAATATTTTAGAGTTTGAAAATACGTATAAGAAGTTTTTAGTTATAATGTAACAAGTGATGGGTTCAATATGATTTTCATTGTTATGTTAATTTTTAGTTAATTCAAAGGAAAAGTGTGATTTTTTTTATAAAAAATTTTAAGTTTTAGATTGTCAGAAAAAATACAAGTGTTACCGATATCGAATTTAAACTATAAGGTGTTTTTTCAGATTTTTTTTTAATATTCTGTGTAAATTATAATAAAAAGTACATATAATAATTGATATTAAACTTAAAAAGTAGATGATAAGTTTTTGATAATTCCTTTATTCATTTTTTAAACAAAATTGGACTTAATTTACATGCACTAAAATATTCCATTATAAGAATCAATAATAACTCATTATTCTTTATTGACTTTTTATTTTTGTTATTCTATTAGTTTTTTAGCTTCATGTATTAATTTCACCACATGCTTTATGGCTTGTTTAGAGATTTTAAGTTAGAAATACTATATTTAACTTAAACTTTTAGCTATTAAAATTTAAAATGGTTAAAGAGTAATTGAGATTTGGACATGATTAACAAGGACATTTTTTAAAGTTAAGAATGATAAGCTTTATTACAAGAGCTTACAAGCTGTTTAAATTCTTAGGTATTCATTAAATGCATAAAAAACAAACTTAAAGTATAACTAGAGAACTTATAAGTTAAATATAACCTCTTAGATATAAAAATTAAAATAATTTTTATGAGCAATATTATCAAATGAAATAATAATTTATTTTTCATAAAAAATATTTCTTTCAACTAAATTCCGTCAAGAGTTTTTTTTTTTTTTAAAAAAAACTACAATTAACCATTTATTATTAATTTTATTATAATTTGAGTTTAAGTCCTAAAAGAATTTGTATAATATTCATATTGAGATTAATAAAAGATTAGAGAATAAACTAAAGAAAAAAAAAGGAAAAAGAGTTTTAAAGAACCAAAAAGAGAAATCATTTTTAGATAATTAAAATTTTCAAATAATTTCTAATATATATTTTATTGATCTTTTTTGAAGAAAATAAGTAATTAATTATATGTTTAAATTATCTGTAATAGTACTTATTTATGATGTTGAGATATTTATATTGATTTTGATGATGTCAAATACTTAATTTGTACTAATAATTATTTTATGAGCTCTTGAAAGTAAGATACATAGCAATGACCAAGGAAAAGTACTTTGATTAAAGATAAGGAAAATTAAGAACACAGAAGTGCAAGAGAAGATTGAAATTGGTAACAACTTTATGTTCCAATTTTCTATAAAAAAAAAAAATTCAAATCTATAGCTCAAAAAATTTAAGTTCAAGCATTTTTGAAAACCTTTGTCATAATATTTGAAAAATGTTTGAGAGAAAATATACTACCTAGACCCAAAAATCGGTATTGGATAATTTTCTATTAGATTAATTATCTAATAATTATATAAAAATAATTAGTTAATTTATTTTATATTTATTTAATTAATTTTTTGAGAAAATAAATTAGAGACGAGATTGAAATTCATTTTGAAAAAAATAGATAACAATTTGAGTTCGATGATATTTTTTTAAAAAAATTAGAAACAAGGGGTTAAAGTACAAAAAAAAAAAAAAATTCGACCACGCATGATGGCCCAGTTAGCAAACCTGACGAAGTAGAGCACGCCACTTGTCAAAGCACGTTAACGTCGGTGACACCGAGAGGCCACGCGGGCGATCCGCGTGCCTAGCGATCTGAAGACCCAGGTTTGATCTAGCGCGCGTGAACGACTTAGATTCGTTTCCTTCTTAGGTGCGATCGGACAGACGAGATCAAACACAATGAACAATCCATATTCGCCCACGCAATCAGCCTAAATAGGTAAAGATTGGACGACCCTTCGCCCTCTACATTGATGCGAATGGACGATCCAGATCGATGCGAGATGGATAAAAATACCTTGCGTCGCAGGAAAAACAAAACCTTAGCCGCTAGCCCCCGTCGGAGAAGAAGAACCAACCGTTGGATAAGAAGACCGACCGTGGATTGCCGCTGCACCGGAGCCACTGCCGACTGCCGTCGGATCGAAGCCATCGTCGACCGCCAAAAAAGGTAAAATTTCTCCCTACCGGTTTGGAATTCGATTTTGAGTCTCCTTATGGCCATATCAAAGCAAGAAGAATGACGGATGAGCTGAAAATCATGGGTAAAGTCTGGCGGAGACACCACGGCCAAAACCCAAAAATCCCTCTGATGATCCCCTTCGCACTTCCCGTTTCACACAATTTTTTGATCATTATGTTCACCTTTCTTTTCTGTGCAGATTAGCCAAAGAAGGAACCCCAACTGCGAGGAGGACCGGCGGAGTCGCCGCACCTGGAGACCCCCTGCCGGTAGCTTCGGGTTTTTGTGATTTTTCGGCCAATCGAGGTCCCCTAACGTATTTTTTCGCAAACATACATGTAAAATCAGGTTCGTCCACGAAGGTGAGTTAGGGCCTAAGATTAGGTCGAAAGGCGTAGTCGATAGACAACATGTGAATATTCCTGTACTACGCCTTGTTGATCACGAGGGACGGAGGAGGCTAGGTTAGCCGAAAGATGGTTATCGATTCAAGGACGCAAGGTGCCCCTATTTTTTCAGGGTAAGAAGGGGTAGAGAAAATGCTCTGAAATCGGCCAGGTCAGAGTGAACTGCCGCCGTGTGTAGCGGAGCCAGCATTGGAGTATGGCGGCGACGCCGTACCAAAATTCTAAAATTGGTCGGAAAGAGTTTTGAACACCGATTTTAGATTTTTTGAGTATTTTTAAGTACATGATGAGTGTTTTAAATTTCACAAAAAAATTCAGGAAATCTGAGACCCGTTAGGAGGCATAGTAGATAGTGCGACATCTTGAAACACCGATTCGGGTAAGCATCCCTCTCCCTATTTTCTGTTACGGTAAAATGATACTTAAAGATGTATAATTTTGTATTTTTGTAAAAATTTAGAAGATCCTAAAAATAATTACAGTTCACTAGTGGAGGAGGAATCGGTTAGTTCACAATTGTCCTAATTTTTTGTTTATTTTTTTGTATTGTCCTATTTGCTTGTTATCATATTGTGCATATTCTTAATTTATAGTTTTTATGGTCTTAACGATTTATTTAGTTTATTTGGTTATCTGGTTTCTCGATCCCTTGTTATGATAAGCTATATTGTCTACATAAATATCGTCTAATTGATATATAAATATAATATGAGATATCGGTATGTATTTGTTGGTTGTTTTGTTGATAGAAATCTTTAAGGGAAAGACTCACTGGGTACAAAAAAAGGGCAAACGGGCCTAGTATGTAGGGAACCCTACCGTGAACGTTACCTCAGTCGAACGGGGTTGGAAAGTCCCTTACTGGAAAGATTCAGGAGATATGATTCACCCTCATATTGGAAAGGGTATCGAGGTGATAGAATGTTTAGCGCCACCAGACGAGGTATAAGAATGACTGGTTAATTGTTAAAATTAGACATTGGGTTCACAAGTAGGGGGACATCCCTATGGACTCCCAAGGGTACTAGTAAGCAAGTAAGAGAAGAAAATTATCGTCTCTTATTCCCTTGTGCATGAAAATAAAAAGTGGTATGGATATGGGTCTCTATAGGTTATTTTTTAAAAAACTCGTAACGGTAAGTATCAAACAAATGTTTTTAAGTTAAATGTATTTAATTAAAATAAGGGCTCCATTAGTTATTTTTCTAATTTTTACCAATTATCAGTTTTTCGTATTAGTAAGTAGTGTGATATTCTTATTGGACTAGTGTAACTCATCCTTTCATTAACTATTTCAGATCAAGAGGACCAGGATCGACCCCGATCAGCAAGAAAGCTGTGAGTAGTTTACCTCCCGGACCCCTTCAAGAGCTAGTGGAGGTTAACCCTAGGACATTTATCTATTTATTTTAATTTTTTTTTTACGAGTCACTGTATTAGGGACATTTCTGTATCCCTATTGGACATTCTAATTTACTGTGTAAGAAATGTAAACTTTAATATATTATTCGCTTTTGCATTTAAATTATAAATCCATTTCCTTTAAGGTTATAGGATTTTACAGTTGGTATCAGAGCCGTGTTCTTCGAAATTATTCCTTACACAAAGACTTAAAAATACAAAATACAAACTATCACTCAACCATTCCTTGTGAAATATAGGTATAAGGATATGAGGAGAGGAAGGCCCCTACTAAACCGAGCAGCTTGAGATGGTTCACTTTGAGAGGATATTGACCGACTCTTTTAGATGCTGGAGAGACTCATCTCTGCCTACTAGGCTTGGGAGGAAAGGAGGGAGCTGTCTGATCCTCCTTCACTGCCACAATTTGAGCCACTTTTGTAGCTGAAAGATCCGAAACCACCCCGGTACAACTCTACTCCTTCATCGTATCATCTGGAATCGCCACAGTACAATCCAATGGCTCCAACGTATCATCCGGCATGCCACAGGGTCACTCGGTCCCTCCACAGCACAATCCAATCCTTCTTCTACGGGACTCAGTTCTAACCATGATGGACCCAAGCTACATTGAAAGGTACAAAAGACTAAATCTATCTATCTTTGCAGGGGTATTCTCGTTTGAAGAGGCCGAGTATTGGTTAGCTGAGATAGAGAAAGCCTTCGTAACTCTTAGGGTGGTCCCTGAATAGAAATTTGTACTTGACACCTACATGCTTGTGGGAAAGGCAGGTCATTGGTGGCAACTCAAGCAAGCCACCCTGCCCGTTCCAGTTAGTTGGGAACAGTTCCTGATGATCTTCAATGTAGAGTACCTCCTAGAGCACATCCGACATTTAAAAGAAATGAAGTTTGCACACCTACTCCAGCCCGAAGGTTCCTAGAGTTGGGCCGGTATTCCCCTGAGAGCATGATGGATGAAGGCAGGAAGGTAAGGAAGTTCAAGTGGGGCCTCTATCCTGATATTAGACGGCAGCTGTACGTATTTAAGCTCAATACCTACTCAACCATTTTGGCAAGGCACAGATAGTGGAGAGGAACCTTCGTATCTTTCTTCCAGCAGTGAGAAATCGCAGACCCCTAGTTTCACACCGCAGATCCCTAGTTTCACACTGCAAACCAGTACTCATTGCACCCGTTTAGCAGAACAAGAAGCCTATGCTAATGACTCAGGCTCCTCCTTAGGCTCCGATAACAGGACTTGGTAGGACTTGCTAGCACTGTGGTAAGAATTATGGGACCAGTCCTTGCTATTGTCTCAACAATACCTGCCGCATATGTGGGAGTATCCAACACTACGCGAGACAGTGCCTGCAAAATCAGAACAGACCAGACCTCTTATTTAGGGTAGAGCTTACAACCTTACTCAGCAGGATACTGAAGTCAACTCATACGTGATATAGGATACGTACACTATCTGTAGTCACATTGCATATATTTTGAGTGATACTGGTGTTTCACATGTTCTTACACAAAACTTGAATATATCACCTGAAAGACTTGATTCTGTATTGTTTGTGTATACTTTTGGAAGTTTGACACTACTAGGAGAGGTTATATACAAATCTTGTATCATACACATAGCATATAAGAAATTGAGTGTGGACTTAATAGAGATTGACACGGAAGACTTTGATGTAATCCTAGAAATGAACTGGTTAATAGCATACCACGCTACTGTAGATTTTTTACACAAGAAACTTGCATTCAATCCTCATAACGAGGAGCCATTTATAAGTTAATAAAATTTTTTTAAAATGTTATTCCCTTATGACAATTTTCTTATTATATAATACTTTAACTCAGTTATCTTTTCTATATTAGGAAAACCTATAAATGAAGCTTGCATTCAAGAGATCTCAATAGTCCGATATTTCTTAGATGTGGTCCATGATGAACTACCCAAATTATTAGTAGATAGAGAAGTTGAATTCACCATAGATCTCCAGCTTGGCACCTAGCTTATCTTGATTGCCCCTTACCGCATGAGTCGGGTTGAGATGGAAAAACTGAGAAAATAGATCAATGAATTGCAGAATAGTGGGTTCATCAGATATAGTGTATCTTCTTGAGGTGTTGGAGTCATATTTGCAAGAAAAGGGGATGAGACGTTAAGATTATGTATTGACTATAGGGGATTGACTAGGGTCACGATCAAGAACAAATATTCCCTCTCCATAATTGATAACTTTTTTGACCAATTGCAGGGTGCCCAAGTCTTCTCCAGAATAGACTTGCATTTTGGTTACCATCAGGTAAAGATCAGGGCAGAAGACATTCGCAAGATAGCTTTCAGAACTAGGGACGAACATTGTGAGTTTCTTATCATGCCTTTTGGACTAACCAATGCACCATCCATTTTTATGGACTTGATGAACATGATTTTTAGACAATTTTTGGATAAGTTTGTCATTGTGTTTATCGATGATATCCTAATATATTCAAAAAGTAGAGAGGAACACGCTTAACACCTGACCCAAGTATTGTAGGTTCTTAGGAAGAAGAAACTGTATGCAAAATTTAGTAAATATGGGTTCTACCTTGAGCATACTACATTTCTAGGGCAGTACATCCCAAAAAAGTTGAGACAATACTTGGTTGGGAGAAATTGACCTTAGTTAAGGAGATTCGTAACTTTTTGGGTATGATAGGTTATTACCATAGGTTTGTGAAAGAATTTTCTAGCCTAACCGCTCCTTTGACCTAGCTCACAAAGAAGAACGTTAAGTTTGAATAGAACGAGGATTATAAAAGAAGCTTTACGGAGCTCAAGAAGCGGTTGACTACTACACCCGTGTTGGCTTTACCAAGTGGGACGAGTGGATATACAATATATAGTGATACGTCCTACCTGGGGTTAGGTTATGTTCTAGTGCAGCATGACAAGATCATAACCTATGGTTCCTGACAGTTGAAGGGTCATAAAAAAAATTACCCCACCCACAACTTAAAACTTGGAGCCATTATCCATGCTTTGAAGATCTGACACCACTACTTGTATGGGGAGACTTTTGAGATTTATACCGACCATAAGAGCTTGAAGTACATATTCACTTAGAAGGATCTCAACATGCGTCAGAGGCGTTAGATGGAACCCCTCAAGGACTACGATTGTAATAATTTGTATTATCCGGACAAGGGCAATGTGGTAACTGACGTGCTCAGCAGAAAAAATGCAGGTATGTTAGCTCATATAATAGTTTCTGAATACAGGGTAATAGGGGCTGCACAACAGATACAACTTTAGGACTTGAAAAGAGTTACATGCTTGACCCACCTGATTGTTTAACCAGAATTGACCTAGAGAAAAAAAAAGCTCAATCAATTTATTCCACCATAACAGCTCTTAAGAAAGATATAGAATATGGAGTAAATTCAGAATTTTGAGTTTCTATCGATGGGTTGCTCAAGTTTCAAGATAAGGTGTGTGTTTCAGATGACAGTAAACTAAAGAGGGACACATGATAGAGGCTCACAGCTCAAAGTTCGTCATATGTCTTGGAAGTACTAAAATGTATCAAAATATGCAATCCTGATTTTAGTGGAGCGGGATAAAGAGAGAGAGAGCCGACTTTGTCTCCAAGTGTCTAGTATGTCAACAAGTTAATACAGAGCATCAACGTCCAGGCGGAATACTTCAGCCATTACAGATCTCGAAATAGAAGTGGGAACATATCACAATGGACTTTGTGATTGGGTTGCCTAAGGCCCGCTCAGGACATGATGTTATCTGGGTAATTATCGACCAGCTCACCAAGTCCTCTCACTTCTTGGCTATCAATATGACTGACCATTTGGACAAGTTAGAAAGAATATATATTCGGGAGATAGTCAGGTTATATAGAGTTTCAATGACAGTGATATCTGATAGAAAAACTAAGTTCACATATCGATTTTGGTCTAGTTTTCAGCAAGTCATGGGAACGAAACTGTCCCTTAGTATAATATTCCACCCACAAACCGATGGATAATAAGAGAGGATGATCCGCACACTAGAAGATATGCTATGAGCTTGTGTTCTAGACTTTGGGGGCCATTGGGACAATCACCTACCTTTGATAGAGTTTGCCTACAATAACAGCTACCAAGCAAGTATCGGCATGCCCATACGAGGCACTGTATAGCCATCCCTGTAAGTCGTAGATTTGTTGGAAAGAGGTGGGTGATAGAAGGTTGTTCGACCCATATCTTATAGAGGAGACTACAGCCAAGATAGTTAAAATTAAGAAGAACATCCAGACAGCTCAAAATAGGCAAAAGAGTTATGCAGACATCTAGAGGAAAGAATTAGAATTTGAAAAAAGTGATCAAGTGTTTCTTAAGGTCATTCATTTCAAGGGGATTAGTAGGTTTGGCAAGAGGGGAAAATTAAATCCCCAGATCATCGGGCCATTTGAGATCTTATACAGGATTAGTACGACCGCCTACAGACTAACACTACCTTCAGAGCTATTCAGGGTTCATAATATATTCCACGTATTAATGTTAAGCAAGTACAAACCGGACCCTTCACACATCCTGTCCCACGAGCCCCTTTCATTTTAGGAGGATCTATTCTATGAGGAGATACCAATAGGCATTGCAGACCGGAAGACTAGAGTATTTTGTAACTAAAAAATTTTCTTCGTCAAGGTCCGATAGCAGAACTATACGTAGTAAGAGGTCACTTGGGAACTAGAATCAAGCTTCAGGGCCACTACCCCCCCGGCTGTTCGATTGAGTGAGAGAGTGACCAATTTGAGGGATTAAATTTTTTTTAAGGGGGAGAATTGTAATACTTGGGCCAGAAAATTAGCCTAGGATAATTTTTCTATTAGATTAATTATCTAATAATTATATAAAAATGATTAGTTAATTTAATTTATTTTATTTTATTAAATTTTTGAGAAAAAATAAATTAGGGACGAGATTAAAAATAATTTTGGAAAAAAAGGTGTGAAAATTTGAGTTCGGAGATGTTTTTGAAAGAAAAATGAGAAACGGGAGGTCAAAGTATGAAAAACAAAATTGGCCACATAGAACGGCCCAGTCAGCAGCCTTAACGGAGCAAAGCACGCTGTGTATCAAAACATGATGATGTCGGTGCCACGGGGGAGGCCACGTGGGCGTTCCACATGCCTAGCGATCCGACGGCCCAGGTTTGATCCCATGCGTGTGAACGACTCATATTCGTTTCCTTCTTAGGTGTGATCGGATGGACGATATCAATCGCGATGAACGGTCTAGATTCGCCCACGCAATCGGCCTAAACAGGCAAAGATCAGACGACCCTCCTCGCTCAATGTCACCGAGAATGGGCGGTCCAGATCAACACAGGATGGGTATAAATATATCACATCACAACGGAAGCCAAACCCTAGCCGCCCTGTCGGAAAAGAAGAACTAGGCGCCGGAGAAGAAGACTGACCATCGATTGCCACCGCACTAGAGCCACCGCTGACCGTTAAAAAAGGTGAAATTTCTCCCTACCCATTTTGAATTCGATTTTGAGCCTATCTGTGGCCATATCGGAGAAAGAGGGATGATAGGTGAGCCAAAAGCTACGGACAAAGCCTGGTGAAGCCGTTATGGCCAAAACCCAAAAATCCATCCGATGAATCCCTTCCCGCTTCCCATTTTACGTAATTTTTTGATCATTTTGTTTACCATATTTTCCTATGCAGGTTAACCAAAGAAGGAACCCTAGCCATGAAGGAGGACCGGCGGAGCTGCCGTATCCAGAGACCCCCTTACTAGTAGGTTCAGTTTTTTATAATTTTTCAGTCAACCGAGACCCTTTAACGTTTTTTTTATTGGGATACGTGTAAAACTAGCCAAAACCGATCGAAGCCCACCAAAATTGGCTAGGCAGGGGTAAACTGCCGCTATAGGGGGCGGAGCCGACGCCAGAGCATGACGACAGCACTGTTCTGGAACCCCAAAATTGGTTAGAAAGTTTTGGACATCAATTTTAGATTTTTGGAGTATTTTTAGGTACGTGATGAGTGTTTTGGATTCCATAGGAAAAATTCAAAAAATCTGAGACCCGTTAGGAGGCGTAGTTAACAGCGCATCGTCTTAAAACACTGATCCGGGTGAGGATCCCTCACTCTATTTTCTGTTACGATAAAATGAGACTTAATAGTATATAATTTTGTGTTTTTGTAAAAATTTAAAAAATCCTAAAAATAATTACATGTCATTAGCGGAGGCGGAACCAGTTAGTTCACAATTATCTTGATTTCTTGTTTATTTTTCTGTACTGTTCTACTTGATTGTTATCATATTGTGCATGTTCTTAATTTATAGTTTCTATGATCTTATCGATTTATCTAGTTTATTCGGTTAACTAGTTACTCGATCCCTTATTATGATAAGCTATATCATCTGCATAAATGTTGTCTAATTGATATGTAAATATAATATGAGATATTGGTATGCACTTGTTAGTTATTTTGTTGATGAAAATCTTTAAGCAAAAGACTTACTAGGTCCCAGAGAAAGGGAGGATGGGACCGGTACATATGTAACCCTACCCTGAACGTTATCTCAGTCGAACGGGGTTGAAAAGTCCCTTACCGAAAGGGTTCGGAAGATATAGTTTACCCTCATACCAGACGGGGTATCGAGACGATAGAATATTTGGCATCCATTACCGGACAGGGTATGAGGACGATCGGTTAATTGTTAAAATTAGATATTATGTTCACGAGTAGGGAGACATCCTTATGGACTCCCAAGATTACTTATAAACAAGTAAGAGAGGAAAATTATCGTCTCTTGTTCTCTTGTGCTTTAAAATGAAAAGTGGCATGAATATGAGTTTTCATAGGTTGTTTTTTGAAAAACTCGTAACGGTAAGTATCAAACAAACGTTTTTAAGTTAAATGTATTTAATTAAAGCAAGTACTCCATTAGTTATTTTTCTGATTTTTACCAATATTCAGTTTTTCGTATCAGTGAGTAGTGTGATATTCTTATTGGGCTAGTGTAGCTTATCATTTCATTAACTATTTCAGATCAAGAGGATTAAGATCCAGACCCCGATCAGTAAGAAAGCTGTGAGTAGTCTACCTCTCGAACCCCTTCAAGAGCTAGTTGAGGTTAACCCTATGACATTTATTTATTTATTTTAAATTATTTATTTACTTTTTTTATGAGCTACTATAGTAGGGACATTCTCGTAACCCTATTGGGTATTCTAATTTACTGTATAAGGAATGTAAACCCTAACATATTATTCGCTTTCGCATTTAAATTATAAATTCATTTCCTTTAAGGTTCTGAAATTTTACAGAAAATCATTAAATGTATTTTGAAAAAATTATGGGAACTAATTTTTGAGAGTTTTATTTATGGGGATATAGTTGCACATAGCACAATGTGTCGCCGTTATTGAAACACATATATTGCTAGCGGAATTTGAAAAACACAAAAAACAATCATATTTAAGAGCATTGAATGTTATCACCTACCTAGACCTGTGTACAATAGGTAGCTTTGTATGAATAACTTTAAATATCATTCTTCACTTTATTTATTATAAGCTTGAGCATTTAAATATTGAAATTCGAAAAGCATCTTCTTCTCCTCCTTTGAGCCCTAAGTTTGAAAGCTATAAGTTTCAACTTATATATCTATTCTTGAGAGAGAAAGAGAGGTTTAAGCTTTAATCTTCTACTCATTATGTTTAAGTATTGTAAGAAAGGAGAGGAAACTCCTTCAGTGAAAAGTATTTAAGGAAATACTTGTGAGGATAAGTTTGACATCAGGAATAATAAGTTTTATTAAGATGAGCTTAACACAAAGGGTAATAAGCCTTATGAGAGTGAGCTTGGCATTGAGATTAACAAGCATTGTGAAATGTTTAACTTGTCTTCTTAGAAAAAAAAAAAAAAACACTTATAATTGAGTTGGTATGAAATTCTTAAGTTAGAGACTTGAGGAGAGGACATAGAGACGTGTTGGGCCGAACCTTTGCAAATTGTGTTCTTATCTTCTCTCCTTAACTATACGTAATTTACTTACATTTTATTGTTTATGAGTTATGTTAATTAAGTTTGAATTACTTTGTGTTTAAAACATTATTTCCAATATTAATTATAAATAACTAATTACAAACTTAAAATTATTGAGAATATGGTTAAACTTAGAAAGTAGCACAAATTTAAAAACTTAATTTAACCTCCATATTGAGTTGGTAGGTGATTTTTGATATCAGAGTCAAGTCTCTAAATTTATAATTTAAGTCACTAAAGAAAAGAGATATAATGACAACTTTATATGGTGAGAGTCAATCTTCCAATAAACCCAAATTATTCAATAAAACAAAATTATAACTATTGAAAAGCTAGAAAGAGAATACATATTCAAGTCGTAGATTGTGAAAATTAGAAAATTAGTATGAACAATCCACATGTTCCCTAGAAGAATAAGACACCAAATTATAGCAAAATTAGAAAATGAATGGGATGAGAAAGAATTGAAAGTTAATATAATAAAATACTAGGGCTATGAATATTTTATTTTACTGATTAGACGCAAATGAATTCAATAAAAGTTTTACTTATAAATAAGATAAAGAAATAAGGGATAAATTAGAAGTAACACTAACAAACATAAAGAATCAAAAGCATATATGCTCCTACAAAGTTATAAATTATTTAAATGAGTGAAAATGAATCTATTTTTAAAATGGTTACACGATTCACAACCATTATCAACAACTTAAAATCACTTGTCGAGGTTTATACTAACAATGAATTTGTAAGAAAAACTTTTAGATACTTATTAAGGCATTAGAAGTAAAGGTGATAATATTTCAATAAGCTAAGGACCTTAAAAGACTTGACTTGAAGAATTCTTGGATTCCCTTATTACTAATGAATTGACTTTGAAAAAAAGAGAAGATGAAGACGAAAAGAAGAAAATTGTAGCATTTTAAGTTTCCACATAATGTGAAAAAAAGTGAGGAAGAGAGCAACGAGGATGAAGAACTTGCCATATAGAAGGAAAATTCGTGCAAGAAATGATGAATGAAGGTCTTAAAAATGTCCTTTAACATTGGCAGTGAGCTTTTTAAAATCCTTGCATTAGTGCACAAAAGACTGTTATTTATATAGTCATACTATATACATCACCTTTTATTTTGGATTTGGTAAATGACATTGATGTCTATATTTGGTTATGTACGGTTACTGGCTCTTGGTTCAAATTCACTTGGGATATATTTTTGTATATGTCATTAGTTGGAGTATGTTGTATTTGATGCTGAAATATTATCTAGTGTTTTATCAGCTTAATACCTATGTTAATGGTATTAATGAACAATAATGAGTAGCAGAAAAATGGTTTCAAATAGTTATTTAAGTTAAGCATTCCTAATGAATAACAAGAGTTCACTGATTTTTTTTTTCATCTTTTATTCATGTTTATATGTATTTATGCAATTGCATGTATATATGTATTTTTATAATTGTTTTATCTTATAGCATAACTTCATTTTTTTAACAGAAATTTTAAGTCATTTGTGTAACAGCCTCAAAAATTCAAAAGGAAATACATATAATAATTTGAGTGCGGAAGCAAAATAAAAGATTATGGTTAACATCCCTTACACAATAACTTAAAAGTACTAAACAATATCACGGAATAAGTACTCTAAAAGAAATATGAGAAATGAGAAAAATAAAGAAAACTATAAACCATCTAGCATCTACTCGCCGTCTTCTTGTGGATCGGGCTCAGGAACCAGGTCTTCTTGATCTGAAATGGTTAAATTAGGAATGAGCTACACTAATCCAGTAAGAACATTACACTATATCACCGTCACAGAAGTAAGGGTTGGTAGAAAATAAAAAAAACAAACCAATGGAGCACAAATTTTAAAGCAATACATTTATTTAAAATAAAACAATTTACCATTTTTCTTACCCTTGAAGAACTTGTGAAAACAACCTATAAAGACAATGACATCATACAGATCACTATTTCATGTATAATCAGTAACATAAAATATATCATAATTCTGTATTCATTAATAATAATTGATTATCACTGTTTCTTGTTTTCACTAGCCTACTAATATCCATGGAGATCCATAGGAGTGTCCCCAATACACGTGAACCATTCTCCTCAACAATCTCAATTTCAGGGCCGTCCTTATACCCCGTTAGGTATGAGTGCCAAAACATTAAATCTCAATACCCCGCCCGGTATGAAGGTGAAGTGAGCTGTCCCCATACCTAGTCCGGTATGAGCGCTAAATGACCAAGTCTCCATACCCCGTCTGGTATGAGACAACATTCACGATAGGGTTCCCTATGAACCCGGTCCGTCCACCATCTTTCAGGATATCTAGTGATACTGTCACCTTATTTGTTTTCTTTTAGTCTCTGTTACCAAGTTGAACATAATCACATAAACAATAAATATGCACCCGGTAATACAATCATATCGTAAATTCTAAAATCACACAGTGGTCAAGTATGACAGTAATACATGCATTTAAAACTATAGAATAGATAGATCAGATACCATAATGCATTTAAACTATAAAATAAATCAAGTAGGAATCCACAGAGAATAATATCCGGTTCGGGCTCCATTAACAACCTTAATTAATTATGCATATCTATTAATTTGCACAAAATACAGTATTACCATTTATTCGAACTTTAATTCCATGATAGGAAATAGGGTGAGGGGTCCTTACTTGATTCGACGTCGAAAACTAGATTGTTACTGCGCCTACGGGCAGTCCCTAGGTTTTCTGAATTTTTTCTCGGGAACTGAAACACGCTTTCGGTACCTACACATGTCCCAAATAACCCAAAAATCAGACCCATGGCCTACTCGGCCAATTTTAAAATTCTGGCACGGCGGCTCCGCTGTGCTCCGATGTCGGCGCCGTCGCTGCCGGCGGCGATCCGCCTCGGGTTGGCTGTTTTTGGCCGTTTTCAGCTGAATTCAACGAAACTTGCATCGGTTCCTGTGAGAAAACACACTTAGGGCCCTCAGTGGGCCGAAAAAATATAGAAAATCAAAACTCACTAGCAGTGGGGCTCTCCGGTGCGGCGGCTCCTCTAGTTCACGTTGCGGTTGGGTGTTTTGCTCCGGTCAACCTGTAGAGGAGGAAATGGTGATCACAAAGGTAGAAAAATCACATCGGACAGGAATCGGGAAGGGCCTCATCGGAGGCGAAAATCGAAGCACCCCGCAGCGGCACTGCTAAGCTTCGGCGGCGGTTTTTGGCCAATTGGCCAGTTCTTTCACTCCAATTTGGCCATGGGTGGGTTTGGAATCAAATTCTGAGCAAAGAGTAGAATTTTTATCTCGTTTGGCGGACGTAAATTGCTCTGATGCGACAGCGGGTGGTGACGGTCAGCTCCCCGGCGGCTGGGCTGTCTTCTCTTGCGAGGGGGTTTTGGCGGTTAGAGTTAGGATTTGGGTGCGGATGGGGTTATTTATACCCATATGCTATTGATCTGGGCCGTCCATCTCTTTTAATCTGTACCGTCCGATCGCGATTAAATAAAGAATGAATCTAGACCGTTCATCGTGATTCAATCTGGGCCGTCCGTGCGCGATTCAATCTGGGCCGTCCGTGCGTGCGTGAACGGATCTCAGCCATTCGATCGCGCGCATGCAGATCGTTATAAATAGACATACGTTATTAATAGGTTTACAATGATGATAATATCATCATGCTTGGCTCATCAAGCATGTCACGAGTCATGAGTTGAAATAGACATACGTTATGAATTGACTTCTATACGAAATTTTATAAAATATTATTAACATAATATAATTAGACTATTTGGTATATTCACATCTTATTTTTATGGATGTTAATGAATTTTTTTATCCTAAAAAGTATAGATTTTAATATAAAAACAAATAAAAAATCTAAAAACTTTTGGTGGCATGTTAAAACTACAGGTAAAACATATAAGAAGCACTTTTAGTGACGTGCAGCTGTTTGGTCCGCTGTAAATTCTTTTGCTGCCGTTAAATGTCATTAAAACAGTTGTTTATAGGAAGTCTAAACTATTATTTTTTCAATGTTTTAGTTTATTTTTTAAATATTCACTACTAATCAAATTTTAGTTAATAATATATTCTATTTGAAATAATTATAATGATAGAACATATAAAAAATTGTAAAAATAAATAATAAGAACATAAACAGAGAAAATATACATGGTAAATTACAAATTTTCAATATTAATTTACTGCATTTTATCTTCTTAATAGACATTTTAAAAAAATGACAATATTTTCTTGTAGCAAAATAATTTATAGTAAATTAGTCATACATAAAGAAAATAGAAATATCAGTAGCAATAATAATACTCCATTTTTATGCTATTATACTCCAATATATGTTACTTAAATCTCCTAAACATTTTCTCGGTTTTAAAATAACATTCGCAGTAGAGGACATTTTTGGAATGACAATGAAATAGAGATCGCCACTCGTCAAAATAACAAATTATTATAAGCTTATGTGGTATTTTAATTTGCAATTCTCAAATAAATTTTAATAATGCTATGGATTCACTGTGATATTCTAACCTTTATGACTTCCATGGAGCATGTAAATGGAACTCAACTCGTTTTAACAAAAATTATTGCACCACTTTGGTCTCAAACTACTATGCCAAGTTTATTTCATTCACTCTTATGTCCTTATGGATGCACTGAAGTTTAATTTATTTGTTCTTTTTAGTAGTGACTATTAGAAGAATTAATTAGTTATGTATTTTTATAATTATTGTAAATATTTTGATTGATAATAAATCCTAAAAGTTAGGTTATTAATAACAAATCCCACAAATTAAATAATCGACAATAAATTCCACAAATTAGATTATTGACAATAAATCTCATAAATAAGTGATTAATAGAATTAGAATATTTGATTGATTATTAATTTTTCATCTCGTACTTGTATATATACCTCATCTTTATTCAATGAAAATCAAACCATTATTTTCAGTTTCATATGGTATCAAAACTACCACGCTCTTGACATGTTTTTTCCATTCTTTTTTTTTTCTCTTACAATTCTCTATATTCTTTTTCAACCATAGTGGCTTCCAAAACCATCTTTGCACCTTCAACTGCTCATACTGTCATTCAAAATACCCAATCATCATTAGCTCTATTGACAACACATCATGCTTCTCCATCGCAGTCGTATGCACATTTTGCATCTCTTGAGACCGTCGACACCCCCACATTGCTACTTGATAGTGGGGCATTGCACAGTGTTACTGCATACTTGACTAATATTTCAGTTCACACTTCTTATGTGGGGTCTGATGACGTTATGATCGATGATGGCTTGTGTCTTATCATTACCCATACTGGTTCTATCATTCTTTCTATCCCTACTGGTACCTTTAATTTACACGATATCCTTTACGCACTTAACATGAAAAAAAACCTTATTTCTATCTATCCATTTTGCAATGTTAATCATGTTTCTATAGAGTTTTTACCAATTGTTTTTCATGTGAAGGGCCAGAGCACAAGGACAATCCTTTTGACGGAAAACACTAAAGATGGCATCTATAGTGGCCAATCTCTCTGCAAAATTATCTTCTTCCCTCGTTGCCTCTTCTAGCATCAAAACCACTTCCCCGAGTGGCACTCCAAATTAAGTCATCCATCATCACCTATTCTTCAGCATATTATGTCAACATTTTCTTTACCTTATTTTATGTCACAAAATATTCATTGTAATGTGTGTTTAAATAGTAAAAGTCACAAACTTCCTTTTTTCTACATCTACAATCGCTTCATCTCACCCCTTATAAATCATATTTTCTGATGTTTGGACCTTTCATATTTACTATGTTGATGATTTCAAATATTATGTCATTTTTGTTGATCACTTTACATGTTATGTATGGTACTACTCCTTAAAGAAGAAATATTATATTTGTGATATCCTTCCTTATTCTAAAGCACTAGTAGAAAATCACTTCAAACACTCCATTATCATTTTTTAATATGACAATAGTGGAATATTAAGCATTATATCAATTTCTATCCATTTATAGAATCCCTCATCTCACTTCTCCCCCACATACACTAGACACAATAGTCTCTCTGAATGTTGACACTAATATACTGTAGAAACTAGTCTATCTCTACTCACTCACGCCTCACTTCTGCTCACATACTACAACTATGTCTTTGTAATCGTTGTGCATCTTATTAATCTCATGCCAACACCCACATTTTTTATTTCTTCTCCTTATGAGTCCTTGTTCCATTGTTCACCAAACTACACAAAACTCTGTATCTTTGGTTATTTATGCTATCTATGGCTTCATCCATATTCTAGTCATAAACTTGAGTCCCAATCCTTACCTTGTGTGTTTGTTGGGTACTTCCTCACCCAAAGTACTTATTTCCATATTAATCCTTTAATTTCTAAAATTTACACATCTTGTCATGTCAAATTTATAGAATTTGTATTTCCATTCGAATCCATTTAAATTCATCTTAGTCATCCGAGCTCAGATCACTCCTAAATTTGTTTATATCAGTGTCATTTCTTCCTACTAAGGTTATGCCACTCAACACGCCCTCCACAACATTGCTTCGGGCTCAGATCCACTCACAATCAATCTCGTATCGACCATTCCACATCCTCTATACATATCATACCTTTTAAAGCTTTATGTCCCATACCTGAACCCCCACTTCCTCTTAGATAAACTTTGGTAAATTGAACCCCACCATCCAATTGACCATAACATTCCACTAACATTAATAATAACCCATACAATCCACCCTCAAATTTCTTACATCTCTCACAAGATCCCTTCTTCGAAATCCACCTACCAACACCCACACCATGGTCACTCATATTAAAAATAAAATTTAAAATCCTATCTACAAACTTCATCTTACCGCTACCATCACATCAAATCATCAACTTGAGTCATACATATTAACCTAAAACCTCAAATATCCTAAATGGCATTAGGCTATGTTTGAAGAGTATGATGCCCTTGTGTGGAATGGAATATGGGAATTTGTCCCATGTGATTCAATATAGAATCTTGTCAATTGTAAATGGAGTTTTAGAATTAAACATTTACCTGATGGCTTGATCGACTGGTATAAAGCTTGACTAGTTGTTAAAGAGTTCTATTTGTATTCTATTTTTTATTATCATGACACATTTAGTATGGTTTTCAAACCTATCACTATTTACTTAGTCTTTAATCTTACTGTTAGTCGTGGGTGGACTCTTCATTAACTTGATGTTAACAATGCTTTTCTACAAGGTCATCTCTCTGAAGATGTTAACATGGCACAACCAGTAGGTTTTCTTCATCGTGATAATCCTATGCATGTTTGTAAGTTATGCAAGACTATGTATGGTCTTAAACAATCACCACGGGCCTTGTACAATGAGTTAACATAATTTCTTGTACAATGGGTTTATAAATTCTCATGCAGACACATCATTTTTTTGTCCTCAACACTATGTGTACTTTAGTTTATCTCCTTGTGTTTATTGATGACATAATTATTACTGGAAGCAATGTCACTGTAGTTTAATAATTTATTAATCTTCTTAGTAAAAGATTTTCAATCAAAGATATGTTTGGTGTTGAAGTTGTCACTACTTCCATTAGTTTACTTATTTTCAGCAGAAGTATATCACAGATCTTCTTGCTTATATAAATATGATAGGGGTCAAATCTGTCACCATTCCACTTGTTATCGAGCCAACACTTACAATTTTTTTCGATACTGCCTTGATTGATCATTCTGAATACATAGCAGTTATTGAAAGTCTCCACTACTTATGCCTCACTCGCCTTGATATTACATATCTTGTTAATAAGTTATCTCGATTCATACATCGACTTACTATTGATCATTGGAATACTGTCAAATGTTTGCTTCGCTATCTTTCTAGTAAAATTGATCATGGTCTTGCCTTGCACCATCACACACCTCTATCTCTTCATGCCTTCTCAGATGCTAACTAAACTGGTAATAAGGACGACTACACCTCCACCAGTGCTTATATTGTTTACCTCGGTCGTAATCCCATATCATAGTCCTCTAATAAATAATGCACAGTTGCACAATCTTCCACTGAAGTTGAATATCGTTATGTTGCTGCTACAACTGTTGAGTTACATTGGATTTGTTCTCTTTTAACTGAGCTTGGCATTTATATTCTGGCTCCTTCGATTTTCCATTGTGACAACGTTTGTACAATTCATCTTTGTTCTAATTATGTATTCCATTACAGATGAAGCATGTTGTAATTTATTATTATTTTATTCAAGATCAAGTCTAAAATAGAGCTCTATGTGTCACTCATATGTTTTTAGAAGATCAATTAGCATATCTCTTAACCAAACCTCTTCCACGCACTCGTTTTTAACTTTTGGAGATGAAGATTGGATTCTCGATAAGAGCTCCATAATGAGGGGGCATATTAAAGGAATTAATTAGTTATATATTTATGTAATTATTGTAAATAATTTGATTGATAACAAATCCCACAAATTAAGTTATTAACAACAAATTTCACAAATTAGGTAATTGATAATAAGTCTCACAAATTAGGTAATTGATAATAAATTCTACAAATTATGTGATTGATAGAATTAGAATATCTGATTGACCATTAATTTCTCATCTTGTACATATATATACCTCACTTTTATTCAATAGAAATCAAGTAATTATTTACAATTCCATTGTGACGTCCAACATGGGACTCATTAAACTCCTCCAACATACAATAGGTCGAGTGAATTCTTTAGATAATAAATTATCAAATTTGACACTTGTTATAATTTGATTCCTAATAATTTTCCATTATGATTTAGCCTCGAATGTTTTTTATTTGTTTTAAACATCAAATTTCCTAATTTCCTTCAATTTTCTAATGCAAAAAGCCTAAAATAGTTAAGCTAGTTTGGATGCTTTAAAAATTGCTCAAAATAATGATTTTGATTAATTAATTAATAATAACAATGAAAAAGGTAAACTATTGTTATAGATTTATTATTTGCTTAATTAATCAATGTCATTTTTTCAACTATTTTTTAAAGCATTTAAACATGACCTAAGAATTTTGATTCTTTTTTCTTTAAAAAAAAACTGAATGTTTAAAACTAAAAAAAATATAAGAGACCAAATTGTAACAAAAAATAATTGGGACGAAATTGTAATAACTATCAAATTTCAAGTATAATTTAGTAACTTATCCTTTTTTAAATCACTGTAATAGGTTTAATCTAATTCTTTTGATGAATCCACATTTTCTCATTCCTGTCATATAAAAAAAAAGCATAAACTAGACTCTAATAGGATCATTAGTGTAAACAAAACCAACTTTGCACTAATCTTGTAAAAGGGAGGATATATATTTGAAATCTCGGAGTATGCTACCTCTCCAAATTTTATTAATATAATTAGGAGTCTAAAACAAATGATTAATTTATTCTTCATACTTAGCACACTCTTGTAGATATTGTTTACCTAAATTCCTCTGAGTCCACTGAGTTTAACAAATAAGATATCATTACATAGTCTCTTAACTAGATGTCTAATTGTAGGGTGGGATTGAGTTAACAAAATCTTATGACATTGAAAGACATTCTCACCCAAAGATGAGATTGCTAATCCATACCTCATTTTGAGCCAAGCTAGATAGTGTCTAGATTTTACTATAAAGACCATTTAGTTCATGAGCCAAAATGAGCTTATCTATTAATAACCTTCTTAATCGTATATTATTTATCTATGTTGTTGCATGAGGTTAAACAAAAAGGGATAAGTTAAAGACATATTCTAGGTAGGTTGAATTGTTAATAATAATTTTGAAACAAACACAAGACATGGCCTTAAAACCTAAGAGTTTAAATATGGACTAGCTTATATGAGTAACCACTAATCTGACCAAAGTAGAGCTACGTTACACATTCCCTACTCTTTAATGCAAACCATCCTTTAGTAATTCTATAACTACAAGAACATTTCTCCAAATGTAATTTAATCAAGCTCCCAACTAGGTCGGTAAGAAATTATCACTTATGAAGTATTTTGATTTAAAATTTTGAAAGGAGTGAGCTAAGATTGTTCAATAACCTCCATATTTTTCTAGTTCGCAATGCTCAATTGAGGCTTTGAAAGTCTTTGAAACCCAATCCTTTATTTATTTTCCTAGAGCATAATTTCGTTTAAGCAAGCCAATGAGTCTTGCTCTCTTCCTCCCTTTACCTATAAAAATTTGGATATAGTCATTTCTAGTAGTACAAACATTTTGTGAAATTAGAAACTGTTTATAAAATAAGAGAACATTTTATGGATCATTGCTTTAAACATTTTTTTCTTTCCTAGCCTATTAGAATTTCGTTATTTTATAACCTTTTATCTCTTAAGAACCATATCAACCACGAAATCAAGCATATTTTCTAAATACCTCATAATTACTGCAGGTAGACCTAACTACTTACTACACATATTGACCAAGCTTTTCCCTTATTATATTTCTTAACTTTTTTCGCCTTATGTTCTTAGCCCAATTTATAGAAGGTTATTAATGACTTAAGTAAATTGATTGACTGCCTTAAAGACTTTGCATAATTTTGTATATTTAAGGAACTCTACCTCTTCTATCTTTCTAATACCAAAGGTACCAAATGGCAAATAACTAAGTAGTGGCATTATTTTACTAATCTTGGTCTCATAAATTCAGTCATCTTCTTCAATTCTTCTTAACATTGTTGAATAAGATTCTATGCACACGATAAAAAATAAGGGAAGAGAGGGCCACCTTGATAGATATCTTCCCTTCCACTTAGATATAACATGTGTCTACTTCATAGATAAAGATGAATAGGAAAACATTGTGACACACTCCATGACTAGGACACAAAAAAAATAATCAAAATCCGATTACAGTAGCATACCTCTCAAGAAAGGTCATTTTGCCTTATCATAAGGTTTACTAATATCTAACTTTCATGCAAAATATCCCATCAGAAAATAAAATGATGTCTAAGATGGTGGAAAATGTTTGAAACTATAATAGAATTGTCTTATTAGGTTATCTAGAACAAAAGCATGTCGAGAGACGCAGACAAAATCAAGAAGATATATTTTTAGACGATTAATAATGTATTTGTTAATAAGCTTCATAACTACATTACTAAACTTAAGAGCATATAGTTAAAGGGGTACTTTGGTTGTCTAATTTTTTTCATTAACTTAATAAAAGTGTGGTTCAGATACCTCAAAGAAGTCTTATTATCTAAAAAACTTAGTATACAAGTAGTAACATCATTATTAGGTCTCGACACTTTAGTGAGGTACACTTGTTTAAGGGCAATAAAGAACTTCAACTGTAATGGAAGGGTCTACTAATTATGTATTCACTATTCTTGTGACTCGTAGCTCCATATAGTAAACCATAAGGTCCACTAAACATAAGATTCATCTAAAAAATGGATGAAAACTTGTTATTAAAGAGCCTTTTAACTTAATTAGGTCCAATACTCCCCTCATAATATATCCCATTGGCTGTGAAGAAGTCATAAAGAGTGATGGTCAACTTTCCCAATACAATATGGAAAATCTAGGTAGTGTCCCACAACCATTCAAAGAGTTCGATCATGGCTGACATGTTCCCGTACAAGCTATACACCTTAAGTCATTAGAGAAACTGATATAAACTAGCATCACAAACCCATCTCTTTATAACCTAAGAAAACACATTGTTCCATTAGTGGATGTTAGAAGATCGAAGGTCCTACAAGCATAAGTTTCAACCCCTACAAGTATAAGTAATACGTGATAAAAAGCCCACAAGATAATAAAAAAATATGCCACTAAATGAAGTAAAAAAGGGCATTTCATGCTAATACAGAATGATGAACTTTTTCTCTTTGGCTTCTCTAAGTACATTAATATTTTTCCTTAAATAAAAATTTAAGTTTTATCTTAATTCAAATAAAAGCTTAAAAGTTTGAATTTCTCAAAATAATTATTTGAATCTTTTTAAAATTCGGTCAGAATTATTAAAGTTACAATACCAACTAGCATGTATTGATGCGAAACCCAAGATCAACTAATGTGATCAGGAATTCACACAATTTCATTCAAGGCACCAAAGAAATTTGATCCTATGAAAATCCTCCATACTTAACTCTCTATCAAGAATGATAGAAACTAAGGTAATTAGAAAACGAATAATTAAAAGAAGAATGGAACAACGCCACAAGGAATTACCTTAATAAGCATATCCACTCCTTACTCAACAAGAAGGATGAAGACACCTATCTTGAATAAGACTCACAATGTTATTGATTTTAATCTTGAATGCTTACAAGGAAGACTTAATGACCTATTTATAGGGTAAGCTATATGAATAAAAAGATAATAAAAATCTCCTAATCAAAATTATAATAACATAGAAAATTAATTAAAAATAAAGTCTAAATTCCTAATTAGGTGCAATTATATAGAGAATTAATTAAAATTAAAGTTTTAATTTCTAATTATGATAGATATGGTCTTCACCCTTTTCTTGGCCGATTGCTTCCTTTTCTTACCCATTTCTATCACATACTTGAAGAAAGTTGATAAGACCATTATGCTCTTGGATTAATTAGTTGGGTAACTTATTTTCTTGGGCTTCTTTAGTGGGTCCAAACCCATCTTCCTCATTAATCCAAGCTTGGATGAAGAGTTGGAAAGTTTGTTGTAATTCTTGGGTATGACTCCTTGTTATGGGCCCACTTGGCATGATGATGTCTCTTCCAAATGGTCCATGATGATCCATGCTCACACTATCTCCCTTATCTTCAAGATGATTCGTCCTCAAATCTGGACCTGAATCGAAAAAAAAAAAATCAGCAACATTAAAGGTGGTAGAAACACCATACATACCTAGGGGGTCTATCTTATAGGCGTTGTCATTGATGCGCTTCAAGATCTGGAACAGGCCAGCTCCTCTAGGGTCCAGTTTTGACTTCCTTTGTTTAAGAAATCTTTCCTTCCTCATATGGACCCATACCCAATCTTCAGGTTGAAATGTGACTTATTTTCTCCATTTATTGGCTTTGTGGGCATATGATTCATTCTTTTTCTTCAAGTGTTCCCGTGCTTTTTTGTGTATAATTTTGGTTAACTTTGCTCTTTGTTGTCCATTCAGATTAACAAGTACCGACGTAACAATGCATCTGCTACAATATTATCCTTACATTTCTTGTACTTGATGATATAAGAAAATGTTTTAATGAATTCTACCTACTTACCATGTTGGCGGTTGAGCTTACCCTATCCCTTTAGATGTTTTAATGATTCATGATATGTGTGGATCACGAACTCCTTAGGTAGGAGATAATGTTGTCATACCTCTAGTGCTCTCACTAGTGCATACAATTCTTTATCATAGATGGTGTAATTAAGAGGTGCGCCGTTGAGCTTTTCACTAAAATAGGCAATGAACGCCCTTTTTTTGTAGTAGTACTGCTCCTACACCGTTACTTAAAGCATCACACTCAAGTCTCAAATATTTTGTCAAAATTCAGTAATGCTAGAATAGGCGCAATACATAACTTTTCTTTAAGTAAAGTAAAAACATTTTCCTATTTGTCAGTCTATACAAATTTTGTATCATTCTTAGCAAGTTTATTTAAAGGTGCAGCTATGGAACTGAAATCTCTTACAAACCGTCGGTAAAAATTGGCTAGCCCATGGTAACTACTCACCTTGCTTGCAGTTTTAAGCGTAGGCTAATCTCTAATGGCTTTTACTTTCTCGTCATCTACTTCAATACCTTGTGTGCTAACAATAAAGTCCAAAAAGATTAGCTTTTCACTATAAAAGGTACATTTTTGGAGGTTAACATACAACTTTTCTTTCCACAATATTTCTAGGACACTTTTAATATGCTAAATATGATCTTCTAATGATTTACTATATATTAAAATGCCATCAAAGTAAACAACTACAAACTTACTAAGATATGATTGTAAAATATGATTCATTAAACGCATGATGGTGCTATAAGCATTAGTCAACCCAAAGGGCATAACCAACCACTCATATAAAGTGTATTTACTTTTGAAGGTAGTCTTTCACTCATCTCTAGGATTCATACGGATTTGATGGTAGCCACTCTTTAAGTCGATCTTAGTGACAACACTTGTACTGCTTAACTCGTCGAGCATATCATCAAGTCGGGGAATGGGGTGTCTATATTTAATTATGATTTTATTGACGACTCGTCAATCTACACACATCCTACAAGACCCATCCTTCTTTGGTACCAATAGGACTAGCACTACACAAGGACTTAAACTTTCACGAATTTGTCCCTTCTCCAATAACTCCTCTACCTGTCTCTAAAGCTCCTTTATCTCTTCAGGATTGCTTCAGTAGGCGGGGCGATTAAGAATCAATGATCCGGGGGGAAAGTCAATCCGGTGCTTGATTTCTCGTGTCAATGATAATCCATCTAGTATCATTTTTAGAAATATATCCTCGAATTCCTGCAAAACAGACAACAAAACACTAGGCAAAGAGGGGTTAAGGTCAGTTAAACTCAAATAAGCCTCCTTATACTTGAGTAAAACTAGACTTTATTTCTCATAATATGCTCTCTTCAACTCTCTCTCCCTCACAAGTAGACACTCTTTTTTCTCTTGTTTTCCTTCCGTCACTAGGCCTTCTATTTTTTTTGGGCCTTTTCCTCTCTTAGTGGGCTTTTTTTTCTGGCATCTTTATCACTAAGTGGCCTTCTATTTTTTTTGGGCCTCTTTTTGTTCAATCATTGGGCCTTCTCTTTTTTTTGGGGCCTCTTTTGTTTTCTTTTGTGTGTTGTTATTCCTTCCATTGACTTTTTAGTTTTAAACTGGTCTTCACATACCTCCTTAGGTGTCAACAGGATGAGAGTATGATTTTGCTCGTTAAAACTAAAGGCGTAGCGGTTCTTAAAACCGTCATGAGTAGTTCACTAGTCATATTTCCTTTGTCACCCTAATAAGATGTGACTAATATGCATAGGTATGACATCATAAAGAACTTGATCATGATACCTTCATATGGTGAAAGTTATCATTACCTACTTATTTACTCGAATGTCTCCACACTCATTCAGCCATTGTAATAGGTACGAGTTGGGGTGTTTGATACAAGTTAATCCCAACTTCTCAACAAGTGTTGTACTGGCTACGTTGGTGCAACTACTTCCATTGATGATCATGTTGCATATTTTTCCACCCACAAGACACTGTGTATGGAACATGTTCTCTCCATGATCATCCTCCTCCTTTATTTGGATATTGAGGGCTCTCCTTATAAGCAGGGAATCTCCTTAAGTCGCATACTCATTCTCCTTATCCTCAACCTCTAGTGGTGACATGCTATTATTTTTAGAGATTATCGATCTCGTCATTATCTCTTAACAACATCACCCTCTAATTCGAGCATTGGGAAAGAATGTGCCCAGATCCTAAACACTTGAAACATCTGATAGTGCTATGTTACTGAGATGAGATAGGTGTTTTACCTTTATAGTCGAGTGTGACTGCCTTCTCATTCTTTACCTCAACGCCCTTCCTTTCCTTGTTCTTTGGCCATCTGGAGTTAAAGATAGGAGTGGTATGGAATGTTCCCTTATATTTACTCTTTAGTTGTCTCCCAATCTTCATGCTCATGTGGACCATGTCCTCCACATCCATATAGTGTTGTAATTGCACCATGTTAGCGATGTCCCAATAGGAAACTCGTCATGGTTGCTTCGGGATCTTCTTCTATATTGGCTCTGATCATAGCCATCTCAATCTCTTTGTGGTAGTCCTCAACAGACATTGATCCTTGCGTTAAACGTTGTAAACTTTGATGCATTTCTCTATAGTAGTAAGAGGGTATAAACCTTTTTCATATGATTGCTTTCATATCTCTCCGAAAGAAAATTGGTCATTCTCCATTACGCCGTCTAATGAGGAGTAGTTGATCCCACCATACTAAGGTATAGTTAGTGAACTTTACCACTACTAGCTTGATCTTTTTTTCTTCATGGTAATTATGGCAATCAAAGACTAGTTATACCTTCCTCTCCCACTCCAAGTATGCTTCAACATTATTCCTACCTTAAAAGGTGGTATTCTCACCTTGATAGAGCTAATATTATTATCCCTTATTTCTTCTCTCCTCTCTACTCTATCTTCCTCCTCATCATTACAGGACCCAGCCTCATTGTTATGGTATTGAGTCCTAAGTCGTCTGGTGTTTGGGATCCCATGTCTTACCTCATTTCGACCACGACTTAGATTATCTATTTTTTTACTGTGTTGTGTCAATGCTGCTTGTATAGCCTCCAGAAAGAGTGTTATGTCAGCAGGGCTTTGGTGTTTACTTGACATATTTAGAAAAGAATTCCCTACATAAGAGGTTAGTAATCACAAATAAAGGTTCCTCACAAGTTCTCTTATGTTTTACTCGGCTTTTATCCTCTGATATTCTCACACACTCTTTTCTTTTACTTTTTTATCTCTCACCCTTAAGTTGAGTGTTAGATAGATCCTCTTGAATCAAAATATTCTCAAGCATTGTCTTAAGACACCGTAAGGAGTCTTATAGAACAAATACTACACTAATACTAGAAGCAAAAGTGTAACACACAAAGGAAGAAATAGTGTGTTATTAATTACACTAAGCTCTAAGATACAATTTAGATGCTTAGATGTATCAGGGAACTAAAACTTAAAAAAATAAAAGAAACTGAGAGCGAAAAAAAATTTGACAGTTTATAGAAGATGTAGGGATTGGTATTGTCCCAAAGGAAAATTCGAAAGATATTCCTACCAATCTATTCCCGATGTACGTTGCATTCGATAAAAAAAATTGTCTTTAATGAACTGTGTAAGTGTGGATGCACGTGATTGTAAAAATTGTAGAATAAAAGGGACTTTTACCTTATGAAGAGGTGGTTCTTACACTGTTTCAAATAAGGGTAGTTGAGTACCAAAAATGTAAGTACTTTCCCAATGGGATTTCTTTCCTTTGTTTCTTTTCTTTTCTTTCTTTTTTTCTTTTTTTTTCTTCTCTTCTCTTTTTTTGCATAGGAAACAAAATTACAAGAAAATTATATTAAAAAAAATATTAATATTCAACAATGATTTTATTAAGCCAAGAAAGCATCACTTGACATTATGTCTTACTTGGATCGATGTATGAGATAATTTTTTTTTTTTAAATAGATGAACAAAAAAAATTCAATAAATAAATAAATAGTGCAAGAATTTAAAAGTGTAAAAGTAAAAGATAATAGGTTTAGACGGAGCCAAAGCTCTGATACCAAATGATGCGAAACCTAAGATCAACCAACATGATCAGAAATTCACACAATTTCATTCAAGACACCAAAGAAATTTGATCATATGAAAACCCTTCATACTTAACTCTCTATTAAGAATAATAGGAACTAGGATCATTGGGAAACAGAGAATTAAAAGAAGAATGAAACAACCCCACAAGGAATTAACTTGATAAGTAGATCCACTCCTTACTCAACAAGAAGGATGAAGACACATCTCTTGAATAAGACTCACAATATTATTGATTTTAATCTTGAATGCTTACAATGAAGTCTTGATGGTCTATTTATAAGGTAAGTTATGTGAATAAAAATGTAATAAAAATCTCCCAATTAAAATTGCAATTACATAGGAAATTAATTAAAAATAAAGTCTAAATTCCTAACTAGATGCAATTACATAGGGAATTAATTAAAATTAAAGTCTAAATTTCTAATTATGATAGATATGGTCTTCCCCCTTTTCTTGGCTGATTGCTTCATTTTTTTTACCCATTTCTATCACGTGCTTAAAGAAAGTTGATAAAACCATTATGCTATTGGATTAATTGGTTGGGTAACTTATTTTCTTGGGCTTCTTTAGTGGGTCCAAACCCATCTTCCTCATTAATCCAAGCTTGGATGAAGAGTTTGAAAGCTTGTTGTAATCGTTGGGTATGGATCCTTGTTATGTGTCCACTTGGCATGATGATGTCTCTTCCATGTGGCCCAAGATGATCCATGCTCACATCACGTGGTCTTTATTTGACCAATTTTATTATCTATTTTAGTTTGATTTATTAAAATAGATAATATAATTTATCTATACCAAGTAAAAAAATTAGTAGCACGTTAGTGGAAAGTTAGTGGCAAGATAGTAGAGAAGTTAGTGGTATATTAATGGAAACGTTTATGATAGGATAATAGAGAATTTAGTGGCAAATTAGTGGAGAAGTTAGTAGCACATTAGTGGAGAAGTTTATGATAGGATAATAGAGAATTTAGTGGCAGGTTGGTGGAGAAACTAGTGGCACGTTAGTGGATAATTGATTTACATAGATTGTACGTCTATATATGGCAGTTCGTTTTCATCAAATGAATTCATTCCTTTATAGCTTTATTTCTTGTTTTGTGATATACCTTTCATTGAGCTCATTTCTTTTCTGCAATTCTGAAAAAGAATGATTTAGGTAGCTTAATTTAGTCATGATGGATTTTTACTTAAAGTTCTTATAGGTGTTTGTGAGTAAGATTCACAAAGATTTAATATGCAATCTAAATTTTGGCGATCTCTAGGAAATATATATATATAATGGTAGCTATTAAGAGTTAATGCGAATGATAGGAAAAAGATAATGGACATTAAAAATAATAGACGATTGGATGAATCAATAAATGGATGAATGATGAATGGTTCTTTTTTAGATCATAACCTTTTAAATGATTCCTACTTGCCTTGCCTCTCTTTACTTTTTCCTTCTCAATGTTATCTTTCTTTCCACAGCCTAATCTATCTTTCATCAACTACTGATACAAGTTTTTACAAAAGGATTTTTAACTTATATTCATTACAAGGATTATTTTGGGCCAATAGGTACAAAAAGTGAACACTCAATACCTAAAAAGGAATAAAGAGCCTTAGAGGCATATCATGATGTGCCAGAACTTATTTTTTCATAACTAGGTTTGATCAAACAATTCAATTTGGAAAAAATAAAGCACATTAGTTATGCCAATAGTTGCCTTAGAGATTTTCAAAATTCCCTTTGATGAATATTTGAGGTTTATATTCTTTATTCATGTAGATAGGAAAAAATTACTAATAGCTGAAGTGACATCTAGAATAAACATAAATATTTAAAAGATAAAAACATTAACTTGTAAAAGTTATGGGCATGTGATGCCAACTATTTCCTCTTATCTTGCTTGGGTAATAGGAATACCCTAGACCCTATGGTTTAATCGTTACCCACATGGCTTTTTGCATAAGAGGAATGAATGTCATTCCATTGCATAAAAAATGTAATTTTATGTCACTATCATTTTATATGTTATCAACATAAGGTGGTTCTTCGTCTTGACTCGTAGGAGTGGTTATTATAACCCATCTAATAAGCTAGTGCTTTTATGTGTTACCCATATGAATATTAAGGATCTAAAGAAAAAATAGATCAAGAATTAGGTGTGTTGTAATTGATAATTGTTAACTACCTATTAATTAAAGGTATAGAATTATTTGTGTTAATTTAAAGTGGACTATCTAGAATAATATAATGAATTTATGTATACTTAAAAGAATATGATGTTTATAAACATTTTCCCAAAATTTATTAATCAATTATCAAATGCGAAAATTCTTTTAACCCAACTTAGCATTTGCTAGCCACTAGATAACTTATTTTTTATTTTGATTTTTGTAAAAAATAGTTAGTCATTTAGTAGAAGTAATGATCCATTAATTTCTTTTATTGTGATTTCCATGTGATCCATTAAATCATTAGAACATGGGAGTTCAACATTTTGAAGGTTGACATGACAAATAACATAATGATTCATTTACTAAGCATTGACAAAAAAGGTCAACAATTGTAATAGGATGAGTATTTGATATCGCGTGACTTAGTTCACTACTAAAAAAAAAAGATTTTTGGTAACATAACCTCAAGAAACTTACATATAAAGTTATAAGACATTGTTATTGTTGTCCCAAATGATTAATGTAACCCAATGAAGTGGTGAATTAGGTTTCTTAAAATTTCACAAATTTACAAGTTAATTACAAAACCATCAATTGTATGTTCTTGAAAATATTATCTAATTAATTGAGTGAAGTGTGTGAATCAATTATCTCTAATTCAAGTTTAATCAATACAACACAATTGCAATAAGTGCTAGAAAACAAGTAAGAGGTAGGGAGAGAAGCACAAAACCAATTTATAAAGGTTCGACCATCCAATATGTGCCTGTATCCCATCCTCGAACCAATTACTTAAGTACTTTTACTATATTCACCAAATTATTACACAATGCTTGTTAATCTAGGTGTCAAACTTTATCTCTCACATGTATTCTTCCAAATACTTCGCATCCAATGAAAACTCATTTCTTTCTAAAAAAATAAAAACAAATATTTTTCCTTTCCCTCTCACAAAGAGTAAAATTATAAGTTAAAGCTTAAGGAATTAATTCTAAAGGCTCAATAAGAGGAAGAAGAAGTTCTCCAATTGATTTTCAAGTTATGTCCTCCCAAAGTCTTAATAAATGTGTTTGTCAACAATATTTATAAACTCAAGACAACAATATATCTATTATTCACCTCTAGGAGTAAGTGAGAGCATTTAATGCTTATTTAATGAACGTTTTATGTGAGTTTAAAAAATCTAGTCTATATTCAATATGACTTCATGTAATTTAAATGTGATTCAAATGTATTTGCACAATATTATTAATGTGATTCAAATATGTTGTCACAATAATAAGAGAGAAAATTTTCTTATAAGAAATTTTCTCTAAATTTTTTATTTTCTTTTAAAGAAAATGTTCTAAATACCATTTTGAAAACTTAAAACAATATATTATTATTTAATTGCTAATACATAGATAAAAAAATGAAACAACTATTACCTAACAATCTTCTTAGTTCCTCTTCTTCATCATTTTTCTTGAAATACTACTAGTCCACAAGCTCTTACTTAATCCTATTAATTCATAAGTTCTTACTTATTATATCTTTATTATAATCTTAAATTCAAGAATTAGTTATTTTAAGTTATATTTTTATTGAAAAATAAATACCTTAATTAATATTTATTTATTAAGAAATAACTAATTCTTGTAACTTTTTTTTGTCATGTCAATATTTACGATTTTTTTAACGAAGCATAATAATTTTTACTTTTCAATATAACAATATTTTCTATTGTTATAATTTTTTAAAAGTATTTTTATTTAAAAAAATACTTCAATAGTAGTGTAGAGGCCCGAAACTTCAAGGAAATAAATTCATAAATTAAAAGCGGAAGCAATTAGGGTTTACATTCCTTACACAATAATTTTGAATACCCAATAGGGTCATAGAAATATCCATTCTAAAAGATAAAAGAAAATTAAAGAAATAAAACGAAAAACGAAAAACTAAACATTTTATGACAACATTCACTAGCACTTGAAGGGAGTTCGGATAGTGAACTACTCATAACCCTCTTGTTAATTCGGATCTGGATCTTAGTTCTCTTGATCTGAAATAGTCAATAAAAGGGTAAGCTATACTAGCTTAATAAGAATATTACACTAATAACAGATACGGAAAATTGAATATTGGTAAAAAAAAATCAGAAAAACAACTAATAGAGCCTTTACTTTATTTAAATACATTTAAAAATTGAAGACATTTGTTTAATATTTACCATAACTAGTTTTTCAAAGATAACCTATGAAGACCCATATCCATATCATTTTTCACTTTTACGTATAAGAGAACGAGAAACAATAACTTTTCTTTCTTACCTACTTATTAGTACCCTTGGGGGTCCATAGGGGAGTTCCTCCTACTCGTGAACCCAATATCTAATTTCACAATTGACCAACCATCTCCATGGCTGGTCTGGTAATGGGCGCCAAACATTCTGTCGCCTCGATACCCCGTCCAGTATGAGAGCGAACCATATCTCTCACACCTTTTTGGTAAGGGACTTCCCAGCCCCGTTCGACTGAGGTAATATTCACGGTAGGGTTCCCTATGTACTGGGTCCGTCCTCCCTTTCCTTAAGTAACTAGCAAGTCTTTCATATATAGATTTTCATCAATAAACATATAACAAACTCATACCAATATCTCATATCACATTCACAGATAAATTAAACTACATTCATACTGATGGTATATAACCAAAATAACCAAATAAGTTGATAAAACTATTGAACTATAAATTAAGAACATGTATTACACGAAAATCAAGCAAGTAGGATAGTACAAGAAATCAAGACAATTATGCATTAACCGATTCAAGCTCCACTAGTAATATATAATTATTTTTAGGATTTTCTAATTTTTCACAAAAATACAAAATTATACATCATTAAAATTTACCGTAATGAAGAATAGGGTGAGGGATCCTTACCCGAATCAATGTTTCGAGACGTTGAGCTGTCTACTACGCCGCCTATTGGATACTGGGTTCCCTGAATTTTTTCTGTGAAATTCAAAACACTCATCACATATCTAAAAATACCCAAAAAAATCCAAAATCAGTGTCCAAAACTCATTACGGCCAATTTTGGGGATCCGACATGGGATGTCGTCGTGCTCTAGTACCGACTCCGCTGCCCATGGCGTTAGTTCACCTCGGCCTAGCCGATTTTGGCCAATTTTGGTCGTATCCTTGTAAAAAAATACGTTAGGGGTCTCGATTGGTCGAAAAATCACAAAAAAATCGAACCTACTGGCGGGGGAGACCTCCAGTTGGGTGGCTCGACCAGTCCTCATTCGCGAATAAGGTTTGTTCTTCGACTATCTTACACCAAAAAGGACGGAGAACACAATGATTAAAAAATTACGTGAAATGAGAATCGGGAAGGGACTTATCGGAGGGATTTTGGGGTTTTAGCCGCGGCGGCTCCGCCGGGCTTTGCCTGTGATTTTTAGTTCACCCACCGCCAGTCTTGCTTCGATTTAGCTACGAGGGTACTCGGAATCAAATTCCGAGCAAGTAAGGGAAATTTTTATCTTTTTTGGTGGTCGACGGTGGCTCCGGTGCGGCAGTAGTTAGCGGTCGGCCTCCTTCTCCGACGTCTGGTTCTTCTTCTCCAGTGGGGCTGGCAACTAGGGTTTAGGTTCCCGTGTGATGCGAAGTATATATAACTATCTCGTCCACAGATCGATCTTGGACCGTCCGATCGCGGCTGGCACTTTGACCCCCTTATTTCTAATTTTTCTTTCAAAAACATATCTAGAACCCAAATTTTTACCATTTTTTTAAAAATTATTTTCAGTCTCGTCTCTAATTCATTTTTTCTCAAAATTTCACTTAAATAAAAACAAAATAAATTATCAATTATTTTAAATTAATAATTAAAAATAAAAATGTAATATCTGGACCCGAAATTTGGTCCGAGATTAATTTCAACATCAAAAAATGTATAAAAACTTATTTTTTAAATTAATAAATTTTAAGTTAATGTGGAATTATAGAAAAAATATGTTGAGGATAAAATTGAAAATAATTTTGAAAAAGAAGGGTGAAAATTATGGTTCGAATGGTATTTTTAAAAGAAAAATCGAAAACTGGGAATAAAAACGTAATTAACGAAAATTTTACTACGTAAGACTGCCTAGTCAGCAGCCCCGATGAACCGGAGCGCGCCGCATGGCAAGGTTCACTGACTCAATGCCACGTGCGAGGCCACACTGGCGATCCACGTGCCCCGCGATCTGACGGTCCGGAAGCGTTCCTACGTGTGTGGACAGTCCGGATCCATTCCCTCCTTAGTGAGATCGGACGGTCGCGATCAAATAGGATAAACGGTTTAGATATATTTTCTCTTTTAATGTGATCGGATGGTTGCAATTAAACGCGATAAACGGTCCAGATTCGTTCTCTCTTTAAACACGATCGGATGGTCGAGATCAAACGCGATGAACGGTCCAAACTAACCCGAGATGGGTATAAATATCTCGCATCACACCAAACCAAAACCTTAGCCGCCAGCCTCCCACCGAAGAATAAGAACCGGTCACTAGAGAAAGGAGTTGACCACCGTCGCGCCAGAGCCACCTTCGACAGCAAAAAAAGGTAAAAATTCTCTTATCCACTCAGAATTTGATTTCGAGCACCCCATGGCCAAATCGGAGCAAAAAGGAACAGCTCATTAGCCGAAAAATACAGGCAAAGCTCAGTGGCGTCGCCGCGGGCAAAACCCTCAACCGCCTCCGATGAGCCCATTTCCGTTTCCTGTTTCGTGTTATTTTTTCACTATTGTGTTCACCGTTCTATTTTTTACAGGTTGACCGAAAAAAAAGGCCAAGTCACAAAGGTGAGCCAGTGGAGTCGCCGCACCGGAAAAGCCCACCATGGGTAGGTTTCTATTTTTTAACTTTTTTCAGCCAACCGAGGTCCCCTAACGTGTTTTCTCACAGGAATGAGTATAAAACCGACTGAAATCAGCCAAAACTGGCCAAAAATGGTCAGGCCAAGGCAACTGCCACTGCAGGCGGCGATGCCGCCATGCCAAAATCCTAAAATTGGTCGTAAAAGGATTTTTAACACCAATTTTAGATTTTTAGAGTTTTTTAGGTACGTGAAGTATGTTTTAATATATGCTGAAGAATTCAGGAAACCTAGGGACCGTTAGTAGGCGTAGTAAAAAATTTGGTGTTTTAGACACCGATTCGGATAAGAATCCATCACCTTATTCTTTGTTATGGAATTGAAGCTTAATAATCGATAATATGGTATTTTATATAATTTAAAATTTTTTTAGAATAATTACAGGTTACTAATAGAGCCAGAACCAGTTAGTTATTTATTTGTTTGTCCTGTGTAATTGATTGTTTGCTTTTACAGCTTTAAATACATGAGAATATATTAGAATGGTTAAATAATTCAGTTGTGCTTCCTTGATGTATATTTATTGATTGTCTTGCGTGATTTACGATTAATTTATGAAATTAAAAATTAATATGCAAACAAAAAATTGCTTAGTTATGTGAATTAATGAATGATTGTCTTACCGGTTATCCTGGGAGATGGTGGACAAACCGAGTACATAGGGAACCCAACTGTGAACGTTGCCTCATACCGGATGGGGTATCGAGGAATGATATTTTTGGCGCTCATACTGGACGGAGTATGGGAACGGCCCGAGTCACCATCATACCGAGCAGGGTATTGAGGGATGGTATTTTTGACACTCATACCGGACCGGGTATGGGGACGGTTAGTTAATTGACAATGTTATGTATTGGTTCACGCGTAGTGGGACATCCCTATGGGCTACCAATGATACCAGTAGGTAAATAAAAAGGAAAATTTTTTATTCTTACTCACTTGAATATGATATTAGAATGTTATTTGAGTTATTATCTTTATAGGTTGATTTGAAAATCTCACAACGATGAATATATGTAATAAATAGTTTTTCTTATAATAAATGAATTTATTTAAATCAAGAGCTCTATTAGTTGTTTTTATGATTTTTACCAATATTCAGTTTCTGTATCGGTGAGTAGTGTGATATTCTTACTAAGGTAGTGTACCTCACCCTTTTATTAATTATTTCAGATCAAGAGGACCAAGATCTAGATCCCAATCAATAAGAGGGTTGTGAATAGTTCACCATTAGGACTCCCTTCAAAAGTTAGTGAAGATTATCCTAGAATGCTCAGTTATTTGCCTTTTGCTCATTGTTTTGATTTTCGTTTGTTTTTTTAGAATGGACATTCCTGTAGCCCTCTTGGGCATTTTAAATTATTGTGTAAGGAATGTAACTCATAAACTCTATTATTTCGTTTTCACATTTAATTTATGACTATATTTCTTTTTAAGTTTCAGACCTTTACAGTTAGTATCAGAGCCGCGTTTCTTGGAACTATTCCTTACACAAAGACTTAAAAATACCAAATATGAACTATCGCCAAACCCTTCTTTGTGAAAGATAAGTACAAAGACATAAGGATATGAAGTCCCTTACTGAACAGTGTAGCCCAAGATGGGTCGTTTCGAGAGGATGTTGATCAGCTCTTTGAGATTTTAGAGAGACTCATCTCTGCCTAGTAGGCTAGGGAAGAGAGGAGGAAACTGTCTGACCCTCAACCACATCCACAATATGAGCCACTCCTACAACGAAAGGATCTAACGCCACCTCGATGCAACCCTGCTCCTCCGTCGTATCATCCGACACCGTCACAATACAATTCGGAGCCCCCACTATCATCCGGCACCGTTATAGGGCCACCCAGCCCCTCCCCAGCAATATCTGGCCCCTTTTCTACGGGACTCGATTTTACCCATGACAGACCTGATAGAGATTGACACGGGGGACCCTAATGTAATTCTAAGAATGAACTGGTTAGCGGCGTATCACGCCACTGTAGATTATTTTCATAAAAAGCTTGTATTCAACCCTCCTAATTACTAGTCATTTACAAATTAATAAAATTCTTGAAACATTATTCCCTCATGGAAATTTTTCTATTACCAAGTGCTTTAACTCGGCCGTTTTCTCTAACTAGGCAAATTTAAGAAAGAAATTTATATTGGAGAGATTCTGGTAGTTCGAGACTTCCCAGATGTGTTTCCTGATGAACTATCCAGACTGTAAATGGATAGAGAAGTTGAATTCACCATAGATCTTCAGCCAGGCACCCAGCTTATCTCGGTTGCCCCTTACCACATGAGTCGTGTTGAGATAGAAGGGCTGAGAAAACAGATCAATCAATTATATGATAGTGGGTTCATCCGAAATAGTGTGTCCCTTTCGGGTGCTGGAGTTACATTTGCAAGGAAGGGAGATGGGATCACGATCAAGAATAAGTACCCCCTCCCCAGGATTGATGACCTTTTTGATCAGTTGCAAGGTATCCAAGTATTCTCCAAAATAGACCTACGTTTAGGTTACCATCAGGTAAAGATCAAGGCAGAAGACATATCCAAAACAGTTTTCTAAACTAGGTACGGATACTATGAGTTCCTAGTCATACCATTTGGACTAGCCAACGCACCAGCCATCTTTATGGATTGATGAACAGGATTTTTAGATAATTTTTGAATCAGTTTGTCATTGTATTTTTAGATGATATCCTGATATATTCAAAAAGCAGATAGGAACACGTTTACCTTCTGACTTAGGTTTTGCAGGTTCTTAGAGAAAAAAAGTTGTATGCAAAGTTGAGTAAGTGTGGGTTCTGCCTCGAGCATACTACCTTTCTAGAGCACATCATATCAAGGGATGGAGTGTCAGTGAACCCCAAAAAAGTTGATGCAGTACTTGGTTGGGAGAAATTGACTTCAGTTAAGGAGATTCGTAGCTTTTTGGGAATGACGGGTTATTACTGCAGGTTTGTAGAAGAATTTTCTATCCTATCTACTCATTTGACCCGGCTCACAAAGAAGAACGTCAAGTTTGAGTGGAACGAGGACTGTGAAAGGAGGTTTTCTGAACTAAAGAAGCAGTTGACCACTGCACCTGTGTTGGCTTTATTGAGTGGGACAGGTGGATACACAATTTATAGTGATGCCTCCTACCTGGGGCTAGGTTGTGTTCTGATGCAACATGGGAATATCATAGCCTATGGGTCTAGACAGTTGAAAAGTTGAGAAAAACTACCCCACCCATGACTTAGAACTTGTCGCAATTATCCATGCCTTGAAGACTTTGCGTCATTACTTGTATGAAAAGACTTTTCAGATCTATACTGACCATAAGAGCTTGAAACACATATTCACTCAAAAAAATCTCAACATGCGTCAGAGACAATGGATATAACTCCTCAAAGACTACGATTATAACATTTTGTATCATCTTTCAAAATTCAGGGCAGTAGGGGCTGCACAACAGGTATGACTTTAGGACCTGAAGAGAGTTATATGTTTGGCCCACCTAACTGTTTAACCTGAGTTGATCCAAAGAATAAATGAAGCCCAATCCACCAATTTCATCTGAGCAGCCCTCAAGAAAGATGCAAAATATGGAGTAAATTCAGAATTTCGAGTCTCTACCGATGGGTTGCTCAGATTTTAAGACATAGTGTGTGTTCCATGTGACAGTGAACTAAAAAGGGACATCATGACAGAGGTTCATATCTCAAAGTTTACCATGCATCTTGGAAGTACTAAGTCTATCAAAGTATGCTACCCCGATTTTGGTGCAACGAGATGAAAAGAGAGGTGGCTGAATTTGTTTCCAAGTGTTTAGTGTGTCAGCAGGTCAAGACAGAGCATCAACGTTCAGACGGGTTACTCAACCATTACCAATTCTGGAGTGGAAGTGAAAATACATCACAATGAATTTCATAACAGGATTGCCTAGTGCACGCTCAGGACATGATGTCATTTGAGTAATTATTGACCGACTCATCAAGTTTTCTTACTTCTTATTCATAAAGATGACCGACAACTTGGACAAGCTGACAAGAATATATATCTGAGAGATAGTTAGGTTACATGGAGTGTCAGCGACAATGGTATCTGATAGGGACCCCAGGTTCACTTTTCGATTCTGGTCTAGTTTTTAGCAAGCTATAGGAACGAAACTGTCTATTAGTACTATATTCTACCCTCAGACTGATGGACAATCAGAAAGGACGATCCGCACACTAAAAGATATGCTCTGAGCTTATGTTCTTGACTTCGGAGACCATTGGGATGATCATTTACCCTTAATAGAGTTCGCTTACAATAACAACTACAAAGCAAGTATCGACATGGCTCCGTATGAGATGTTATATGGCCGTTCATGCAGATCGTCGATCTGTTGAAAGAGGTGGGTGATAGAAAATTGTTCGGTCCAGATCTTGTGGAGAAAACTACAACCAAAATAGTTAAGATCAGGAAGAACATACAGACGACTCAAAGCATACATAAGAGTTATGCGGATACTCGAATGAGGGATTTGAAATTTGAGAAAGATTATCGAGTGTTCCTTAAGGTCACTCCTTCCAATAGAATCAATAGGTTTGACAAGAGGGAGAAACTAAATCTTCAATTTATTGGGTCATTTAAGATTTTAGACAGAATTGGTACCGTTGTCTACAAACTGGCACTACCTCCAGAACTGTCCAGAGTCCATAATGTGTTTCATGTGTCCATGCTACGCAAGTACAAATTGAACCCCTCTCACATTTTGGCCCATGAGCCCCTTTCACTCCAGGAAGATCTGTCCTATGAGAAGGTATCGGTAGACATTGTAGACTGAAAGAATAGAGTACTTTGCAACCGAAAAATTTTTTTCGTTAAAATCCTATAGCAGAATCACACACACAGAGATGCCACATGGGAGCTATAATCAAACTTCAGAGTCCAGTACCCCGAACTGTTTGATTGAGTGAGAGAGAGATAAATTTGAGAGACCAGATTTTTTTTAAAGGGGGAGAGTTGTAATACACGGACCCAAATTTTGGCCCGAGATTAATTGTAACATCAAAAGATGTATAAAAACCTATTTTTAAAATTAATAAATTTTAATTTAATGTGAAATTATGGAAAAAATAGGTTAAGGATGAAATTAAAAATAATTTTGGAAAAAATGGGTGAAAATTTGGGTTCGGATGGTATTTTTGAAAGAAAAATAAAAAACTGAGGGTCAAAACGTAATTAAAGAAAATTTTACTACGTAGAACCACCCAATTAGCAGCCTCAACGAACTGGAGCACGCCACGTGACAAGGTTCACTGACTCGATCCACGCGGGAGGCCACACTGGAAATCCGCGTGCCCCAAAATCGAATGGTTCGGAAGCGTTCCCGCGCACATGGATGATCCTGATCCATTCTCTCCTAAGGCACTATCAGATGGTCGCGATCAAATGCGATGAATGGTTCAAATTCGTTCCCTATTTAAATGCGATCAGAAGATCACGATTAAACGTGATGAACAACCCATATTCGTTTCCTCTTTAAATGTGATCGGACGATCGAGATCAAATGCGATGAACAGCCCAGATTAACACGAGACAACTACAAATATCTCGTACCACACCGAACCCAAACCCTAGCTGCTAGCCTCCCGCCGGAGAAGACGAACCATCGCTGGATAAAGGAGCCGACCTTCAATCGCCACCGCGCCGGAGCCACCTCCGACTGCCAAAAAGGTAAAAATTTTCCTATCCGCTCATAATTTGATTCTGAGCACCCCATGGCCAAATTAGAACAAAAGGAATGGCAGGTGAGCTGAAACCCACGGGAAAAGCCTGGCGGTACTGTCATAGGTAAAATCCTCAATCGCCTCTGATGAGCCCCTTCCCGTTTTCTGTTTCGTGCAATTTTTCTACTATTTTGTTCACCGTTCTATTTTTTACAGGTTGACTGAAGAAAAACACCTCACCGCGAAGGTGAGCCGGCAAAGCTGTCGCACTGAAAAATTCCATCACCGGTAGGTTTTCATTTTTTGATTTATTTTGGCCAATTGAGGTCCCCTAACGTATTTTCTCGCAGGGATGGATATAAAACCGGCCAAAATTGGCCGAAAACAACCAGGTCGAGGCAAATCGCAGTCGTGGATGGCAGTGCCATTGCGAGCGGCGGTGCCGCCATGTCGGAATCTCAAAATTTGTCGGAAAAGAATTTTTAACACCAATTTTGGATTTTTGGGGTATTTTTAGGTACGTGAAGCGTGTTTTAATCTCTGCATAAAAATTTAAAAAATCCGGGGACCACCAGTAGATGCAGTAGAAAGTTTGGTGTTTCAGACACTGATTCGAGTAAGATCTCTCATCTTATTCTCTGCTATGGAATTGAAGCTTAATAATCGATAATATAGTATTTTGTGTAATTTAAATTTTTTTTAGAATAATTACAGATTACTAATAGAGTCGGAACCGGTTAGTTATTTATTTATTTGTCCTGTATAATTGAATGTTTACTTTTACAGTTTTAAATATATGAGATTAAATGATTCAGTTGTGCTTTTTTAATGTATACTTACTGATTGTCTTGCGTGATTTATGGTTAATTTATGAAATTAAAAATTAATATGCAAATGAAAAATTGTTTGGTTATGTGAATTAGTGAATGGTTGTTTTACTGGATATCCTAAGAGATGGTAGATGGACCGGGTACATAGGGAATCCTACTGTGAACGTTAGTGGATGGACCGGGTACATAGGGAACCCTACTGTGAACGTTGCCTCATACTGGATGAGGTATCGAAGAATGATATTTTTGGTGCTCATACCGAACGGGGTGTGAGGACGGCTCGATTTACCCTCATACCGGACGGGATATTGAGAGATGGTATTTTTAGCGCTCATACCGGACGGGATATAGGGATGACCAGTTAGTTGACAATATTAGATATTGATTCACGTGTAGTGGGACATCCCTACGTGCCCCAAGTAATACCAGTAGGCAAATAAAAAGAGAAAGTTATTGTTCTTACTCACTGAATATGAAATTAGAATGTTATTTGAGTTATTATCTCTATAGGTCGATTTGAAAATATCGCAACGGTGAATATATGGAATAAATTATTTTCCTTATGATAAATGAATTTATTTAAATCAAGAGCTTAATTGGTTGTTTTTATGATTTTTATCAACTTTCAGTTTCTGTATCGGTGAGTAATGTGATATTTTTACTGGGGTAATGTAGGTCATCCTTTCATTAACTATTTCAGATTAAGATGACCAAGATTCAGATCTCGATCAATAAGAGGGTTGTGAATAGTTCACCACCCTGACTTCCTTCAAAAGTTAGTAAAGGTCGTCATAAAATGCTTAGTTATTTGCCTTTTGTTCATTTGTTTGATTTTCGTTTGTTCTTTTAAAAGGGACATTCTCACAACCCTATTGAATATTGTAAATTATTGTGTAAGGAATATAAATACTAAACTCTATTATTTCACTTCCGTATTTAATTTATAATTATATTTCTTTTTAAGTTTCGGGTCTTTACAAAAAAACTTTATCTCAGGTCGTTTTTTGGGCCCGAGTGTTACAAGTAGTCTTACCACTAAAAGCACAAACACAATTATAATTAATATTATAAATTATAATTAGAACATTATAGAGTGCAAGTAGAAGTACTCTCCATAAAACTTTTGGAAACTTTAAAATTATTAAGTATTTTATCTTAAATACAGTTTAAAAAATAAAATTTATTATTATTTAAACTTTACATTAAAAATTATATGAAACTAAGGATAAATTTTTGGATATTTATAAATAGATTTTTGGATATATATATATGTTGTAAGTCATTTTCTTTTTGAAAAGAAGAATTTTCCAACTAAGAGTAATTAGAGGTGAAAAACGTAATCATCATTAGAATTGCCGTAAAATTAAAATTTTATTTTATTTTTATCATAATCTCAAATCATAAGTTTAAATTTGTATATTTATAAGAAAAAATTACGATACATTTTTTTTAATTATACTCAAAATAAATAAAATACTATTTACTATATAAAAATGAATAATCTTTTAAATTTATATATTTATATATAAAATCCTTTGAGATGATATATCAGTGTGATATTGAACCACAAAGAAGAGTTTAATTATGTATTATTTATAACATATGAATTCCTAGATAATATTTATTTGGACCAAGCAGTAAGTATTTATGTGTTGTGAAGTTGATGGAGGGTAATAATGTAAATTAAGACAATGAGAATCTTCAAAGGTTGGCAGTCGACATGACACGCCGTCACTCTTTTGGACGGTTGGGCGGCGGACAAAACGACAGTCGTCATTTCGTGATACATTCCCTTTATATATATATATATACATTTCAATTTAATTATATAAATAGAAAACTAAATAATAATATAAAAAGACAACATGTATAAGTCAGAATTAGTGAATGATAAATTCTTTATTTAATTTAATTTTTAAATCTTTTCCCTTACAATTTATTTATAAAATTATTTAAAATATAATTTATTACTGAATTTTCCTATAACAGTAGTAAAAGACACTATATAAAAAAGAAAATATTATATCAAATGATGTATAATAATTGAATTGCCAGCTGGATATTATCATCTCTCTCCAACCAAAAAAAAAAAAAATCATTAAGTACTCAGAATTTAACCAACTTATTTTCCTTTTCCTAATTCTATGATTATGAAAATTGAACCAAAACAAATGTTCTTTTTTTTAATGTTCATCACAAGCAAATCTCTTACTGAAAATTATTAAAGAATAACATTTATCTTGTTGATACAACATACCAAATCATAACAAAAACCATATATAGTTAAAAATATTAAAAATATATTATATTCTTCAATGTCAATCTTCTCAACCTTCCAATATATCATCATGGTTTCAAGATTATTAAGAATAAAGTTTGAGGACCACATCATTATCATATTCACAAATCCTATGAGATGGCTACTTACTAGGAATTAACATGTAAAATTGTTCGTTAAAACTTTTAGTTATCAAGAATAATAAAAGATTACAAAAAATTTTAAAAATAATATCAGTTTTTCACATTTAATATCTCATTAATCACCTAGAAACATACCGTTTAGATAATATGACTCTCATATTAGAATACTTTTCCTTCAAGCAAAAATAGTTATAACCCAAATAATCTTAACAAACAACTCCAAGGCCAAATCAATCATTATTAGAAATAAATATACAAAACATTCAATTTATACAACTCATTTAAAGTGAAATCCATGGAATATGATGACTACTCTTCATTAAACTAACATTCTTAGCCATAATGTCTCATGAATCTTGTGAATATCATTCAATTCACTCACTTTACATTAAATCTAGAAAGTGTTGATTTAGTTCAATCCTTTTGTGCTGGGGAATCAAGAGTTTCCAGCTAGTCTCTCTTGGTATATTAGTCCCCTTTTCTGTCATTCTTGAAAAGGGCAAGAATAAAGATATAAAGAGTAAGTCAAAAGCAAGTAATTTACCTTAGTTGTAAAACATAAAATACACATGACCTAGATAGATGCCCTACAAACTCATAAATGGTTCCATGTATTGGAAAAATAGGTCCAATTTCCATAACCCATTAGATTAATTTAACTTTTTGTCCTTCCTCATGTTGCAAACAAAATGCTTTAGTTTAGGTAGGATAAAGAAAGCTCATTTTTACTTCTAATAAAAAGCCTTGGGCCCAAGAAAGAAAAATGTGTCATATTATTTTTACTTTATCATGCGAAATAACATAATGATTTGATTGTATATACAGAATCCTATAAACAAACCCAATCAAGTCTATCAAGAGGAAGTTTTATTAATAGAAATTATTATGTCGCTCTAAAAATAAAATATGGTCAAATTCTATCTAGGTTAGAGTATTTGGTTAAATTAAGCCAACAAAGACATGGCAGGACCCTAATGGCTTTTTGAAAACCAAAGCTAGTTACAAAGATGAGATTATATTTTTTCATATAAATATGTGTTGCCCATTTTTAATCCTCAACCTAAGACTTGTATTGAGAAAATTTCCTTCATGTTAAAATAATTCTCTATGTATAACCAAGTTTTAAAACCATAGGTGTGCATCATTTGATTCAGTAAGTTTCTGTTAAAAAAATTAAAAGTAAAAAAAAAATGATTGAAGTAAGAAATTGATTGAATCGGCCTAAATAAATAAGAAAATCGAAACCGAGTTCTTTCACTTTTCCTCTACCTCATTAATTTATTTCAAATTTCAAATCTTCTTCATTAACACATTTTTCTCTTTCACTCTCATTTGCTCTTTAATTCCTCCAATAATACCTTTTTACTCTTTCTAACATTTAGTCTTGTTTCTTCTTAGTCATTAACCTATTTTCAAACTTTAAATCTTGTCAATTAATGTATTTCGCTCTTTCTCTTAAATCCTTCCACTAATATCTTTTCTTCTTCCTAACATTTAACCATGCAAATCCTTCCTCTCCATTTTGACAGTAGATAATTGACTTATTGTAGAAGTCTAATTCCTATATATATATATATATATATATGTATATATATGAGAATCCAACCTCTTATGTAATACCCTAAATTTAATTTTAATGTAATTTAAGATTTAATTATAAATATAATTTCTTAATTTTTTAATTTTTAATTTTAATTTAGAGTAAAAAAGGAAGTAAAATTGATGGAGGATGAAATTAAAAGTAATTTTAGGGAAAATGGGTAAAAATTTGGGTTTTGGGAGTATTTTTGAAAGAAAAATAAAAAACCAGGGGTCAAGATGTAATTTAAAAAAAGCCAAGTAGGATGCCCGATCAGCAGCCCCGATGAACTAGGACACGCCACGTGGTAATAAGTGCTGACACGGTGCCACGCAGGCGATTCGCGTACCCGCGATCGAACGGCCCAGGTCCGTTTTTGCACGCACAGACGACCTGAATGCGCTCCCTCCCAAATGCGATCAAACAACCAGATTCAAACGCGACCGAACGGTTCAGATTAAATCGCGATGGATAGTTCAGATTGGATCGTGATGAACAGCCCAGATTCACTCTCTATTTAATCGCAATCGAACAATCCAGATCAAACGCGATAGACAGTCCAGATCAAACGTGGACGGATATAAATAACTCTCATTCGTACCAAACCCTAACCCTAGCAGCTAGAACCCCTCACCGAAGAAGAAACCTGGCCACCGGGAAGGAGCCGCTGCCACCGTCGTCGCACCGGAACCCTTTTCGAATGCCAAAAAGGTAAAAACTTTCTATTTTGCTCGAAATTCAATTTTAAACTCAACCATGGTCAAATCGGAGCAAAAAGACTGGCCAATTGGTTAGAAAATACTAGCGAAATCCGGCGGTGCTGCCGTGGAGAATTTCACAAAATGCCTCCGATGAGACCTTTCCCGATTCCTGTTCTGTGTAATTTTTTCACCGTTGTGATCACTGTATCCTTCTCTATAGTTTGACTAGAGCAAAACACCCAACTGCAACGTGAGCCGGAGGAGCCACCGTACTAGAGAGCCTTGACGCCGGTGATTTTTGATTTTTTGTGTTTTTTTAGCCAACCGATGCCCTTTAACGTATTTTCTCATAGAGATCAATAAAAAATTGACCGAAAATAGTCGACCCAAGGGGACCACCACTGCGGGCGGTGGTGCCATCGCTGGAGCATGGCGGGGCCGCCGTGCTAGAATTTTAAAATTGGCCAAGTGGGCCCCGAGACTGATGTTAGATTTGTTTGGGACATTTGTAAATACTATTAGCGCATTTTAATTTCCGAAAAAAAATTCAGAGAATCTGGGAATCATCCATAGGCACAGTCGAACAGCTTAGTTTTTTGGACATCAAATCGAGTAAGGATCCCTCATTCTATTCCCTATAATAGAATTGAAATTTAAATAAATAATAATATAATATTTTTGTGCAAATTTAATAAATGTCCATAATTAATTACGGATTGTTAATGGAGATGAAATCGAAAATTATTCTTTGTTAATTTCTGTTGATTTATTTTACAGTTTAAAGGTATGATAGTATCTGATTTATTAATTTTATGGTTTGAATACATGTATTGCTGCCTTACATGATCACCATTTAGTTGAAAAATTGAGATATGCTTGTATTCCCTGATGTATGTTTGTTTGTTTATGTGATTTTGATTGATTTGGAAAATGGAGACTAACGGAAATAGGAAAGTTATGTGGGAAGATGAATAGATGAAGACGGCAGCCTTACTAGATATTCTGGGAGATAGTGGACATACTGGGTATATAGAAAACTCTACCGTGAACGTTGTCTCATATCAGACGGGGTATGGAGATATGATAATTTGACACTCATACTGGACGAGATATGGGGACGGCCCGCTTCACCCTCATACCGGACGGGGTATTGAGGTTTAATAATTTGGTGCACATACCGGATGGGGGATGGGGATAGCCCGTAATTGAGATTGTTAAAGAAAAGGGTTCGCGTGTGGCGGGGGCATCCCTATGAACCCCCATGGATACTAGTAGGCTGGTGAAAAAGTAATAGTTATTGTTTGGTTTATTGACGATGTATATAGACTTGTGATATATGTTATGTTGCTGATTTTACATGAAATTATGATCTGTATGATATTAATTATCTGCATAAGTTATTTTTATAAATCCCACTACCATAAGTGAATGGTAATGGTTTTATTTATGATAAATGAATTTATTTAAATTAAGCGCTCCATTAGTGTGTTGATTTTATACCAACATTTACTTCTATGTCGGTGATATAGTGTGATATCCTTACTGTGCTAGTGTAGCTCATCCCTTATTTAATCATTTTAGATTAAGAGGACCTGGTTCCAGAGCCCGATCCGCAGGAAGAGTGCGAGTAGATGTTAGATTTCTTTATTTCCCGTTTATTTCCTTATTCTTATATTTTTTTCAAAAGAGTGAATTTTGTAATATTGTTTGGTACTTTAAATTATTTGTGTAAGGAATGTAAACTCTGAACATTCATTATGCTTCCGCACTTTAATTATTTTTTATTTTCTTTGGATATTTTTGGGGTTGTTACATCTTATAGATGTTTAATCTCTATATAGATTGGTATCTTTATGAAAATCTCCTTATAAAGAAAAATCATAATCAACTTTTTGACTAGAAGAGTTTTTCCTTTTATATGATTAATTTGTATTTAGTTTCCTACTAAAACTCTCTCTAATATTCTTCTACATATATTCAGGTGGTGTAAAAATAAAAATTCATCGTAATACACGAGTCCAAAAAATGACTCGAGATAAGTTTTTTATTCTTTAATTATTAATTTAAAATAAATAAATAATTTAATTTATTTTTATTTAAGTAGAATTTTGAGAAAAAAATAAATTAGTGATGAGATTGAAAATAATTTTTAAAAAAAGATGTGAAAATTTGGGTTCTGAGAGTATTTTTTTGAAAGAAAATTAAAAACAGGAGTTATAGTGCAAATAGAGAAAGTTCGACCACGTAGGACCACCCAGTCAGCAGCCTCGATGAACCGGAGCGCACCGTGTGGTAAGGCGTGCTGACGTCATTGCCACGCGGGAGGCCACGCTAGCGATCTACGTGCCCCGCGATCGGACGGCCCAGGATCGATTCCGCGTGCGTGGACGATCCAAATCTATTTTTTTTCTTACGTGCGATCAAATGGTCAAGATCAATCGCGATGAACAGTTTAGATTCGTTTTCTCTTTATGCGCAATCAGATAGACGAGATCGATCGCGATGGATGGCTTAGATTAATGCCAGATGGTTATAAATACTTTGCATTACACGGGAACCTAAACCCTAGCTTCTAGTCCCCATCGAAGAAGAAGAACCAGACGCTAGAGAAGGAGGTCGACTACTGTTACACCAAATTCTCCCTATCCGCTTGAAATTCGATTCCGAGTATCCATATGGCTAAATCAGAACAAGGGGGACAGTTGGTGAGCCGAAAATCACGAGCAAAGTCTGGTGGAGTCGCTACGGCTAAAACCTCAAAATTCCTATGATGAGCCCCTTCCTGATTTTTGTTTCACGTGATTTTTTTATCATTGTATTAACCGTCTTTTTCTGTGTAGGGTAGCCGAAAAAAGAATTTCAGCTGCAAAGGAGGACCGGTAGAGCCGTTGCACCCAGAGGTCCCCCTACTAATAGGTTCAATTTGTTTTTAATTTCCCGGCCAACTGAGACCTTTAACGTGTTTGTCTGTAAGGATACGGCCAAATTCGGCCAAAATCGGCCAAAACTAGCTAGGCCAAGGTAAACCACCACCATGGGCGACGGAGCCGGTGCCAGAGCACGATGACGGCACTGTGCCGGAACTCCAAAATTGGCCTGAATGAATTTTGGATGCCGATTTTGAATTTTTTTAGGTAATTTTAGGTATATGACAAGTGGTTTGAATTCTACATAAAAAATCAGGAAACTCGGTACCCATTAGGAGGCATAGTAGACAACTCGACGTCTTGAAACACTGATATAGATAAGGATCCCTTACCATATTCTCTGTTACGGTAAATTGAGGCTTAATGATGTATAATTTTGTATTTTTGTGAAAAATTAGAAAACTCTAAAAATAATTATAGGTTAGTAGTGGAGACAGAACCGGTTAGTTCACAATTGTCTTGATTTCCTGTTTATTTTCTTGTAATGTCCTACTTACTTGATTTTCGCATAGTACATGTTCTTAATTTATAGTTCAATAGTCTTATCAACTTATCTAGTTATTCTTGTTATATACCGTCAGTATGAATATAGTTTAATTGATCTGTGAATGTGATATGAGATATTGATATAAGTTTGATGGTTGTTAGTCGATGAAAATTTGTATGTGAAAGACTTGCTGGTTATCTAGGGAAAGGGCGGACGGGCCCGGTACATAGAGAATCCTACTATGAATGTTACCTCAGTCGAACGGGGCTGAAAAGTTCCTCACTAAAAAGGTTTGGGAGATATGGTTCACCCTCATACCGGACGGGATATTGAGACGATGGAATGTTTGCCACTTATTATCAGACGGGGTATGGGGATGACCAGTCAATTGTAAAATTGGATATTAGGTTCACGAGTAGGGGGAACATCCTTATAGACCCTCAAATATACCAGTAAGTAGGTAAGAAAGGAAAGTTAATGTTTCTCATTCTTTTATGCGTGAAAGTGAAAAGTGATATAGATATGGGTCTTCATATGTTATTTTTAGAAAACTCGTTATGGTAAGTATTAAACAAATGTCTTCAAGTTTTAAATGTATTTAAATAAAGTAAGGGTTCAATTAATTATTTTCCTGATATTTTTACCAATCTTCAGTTTTTCGTATATGTTATTAGTGTGATATTCTTACTGAGCTAGTGTAACTCACCCTTTCATTAACTATTTCAGATCAAGAGAACTAAGATCCAGATCTCAATCAGCAAGAGAATTGTGAGTAGTTCAATATCTGGACTCATTTTAAGTGCTAGTGAATGTTGTCCTATAATGTTTAGTTATTAATTTTTCATTAGTTTTTGTTTGTCTTTTAAAAATGAAATTCACGTAGCTCTATTGCGCATTCAAAATTATTGTGTAAGGAATGTAAATCCTAACTCTATTTATCATTTTTGCATTTAATTTATGAATTTATTTCTCTTTAAGTTCCAGACCTTTACATAAAATATTCATTTACAAATTTCTATGGTATCATCTCTAAACCTTAAAAAGTTTTTTGTTTTATTCTCTTGTTAATGACTAAATATGGAATGATCGTGACAAGAACCACTGACCTTTTTAAAGTCATATATGTGTTGATGGAATTATTTCTACCAAACCACCTGAATTAAAAGCCACTCAAATTTTGATCACTAGCCACAAGCTAAAAGAGCAACTACATCCAATGGTGTCAATCGACCAAGATATTTATATGTGAAATAGAGAAAGAACAAACTTTAATGTATAAGTCAACTAACTAAGCACTAAAGACACAAAATTCTGGAATTAAAAGGTCGAGAATAATTTGGTTATGTCGTAGTTGATTGATTCCACGACAAGTGATATCGGTGATAGTTTTTTATTTATACGAAACAACAAAATCTAAGAAGCAACCAAACTGTTTTACTTGAATTAAAAAAATATACTAGAAATTTTTATTGTTAAATCTACTCTACACGACTTGCAACAAGGATATCTATCTGTAACCCAGTATTAAAATATACTTACTTGTAACTAGCAATAGCTCAATGTGTTTGAAGAACTTGCATTTAGCCATCCAAATGAAGTAAAACAATACAGAGATTTTGGAAAGAAAGAGAATTTTTAAATTTCTCATAAGACTAAACAAAAATCTGGATAAAGTCTAGGGAAAAATATTTAGAATGAAACCATTACTTGGTTTCTGTGAGGTATTCTTTTAAGTAAGGAGAGAAAACGGAAAAATGATAACTTTAGGAGATTGATTCGTAAATCCTACTACTAAGTAGAACTTTGTCTTTGTAGCACCCGGAAAGGAGGAGCGAAAAAAAAAAAAAAAAAAAAAAAAAAAAAAAAAAAAAAAAAAAAAAAAAAAAAAAAAAAAAAAAAAAAAAAAAAAGGGGGCGGCCACGTCAGCAGCCACGTCAGCAGTCCCGGCCAACCAGGGCCTGCCACGTGGCAAGACCGCGTCACTCCAAAAGGAGCCACGCTGGCGATCCGCGTGGGTGCGATCCGACGGCCCAGATCAATCACGCGATCGGACGGCCCAGATTCAATCGCACGGACGGCCCAGATTCAATCAAAAACGGACGGCCCAGATTAAAACAAAATGAACGGCTGTGATCAAAAGGCAAGGGGTTATAAATAGAACCTCCACACCAGACCACAAACCCTAGCCGCCAGCCGCTCGCCGGAGAAGACGAACCAGAGGCCGACCGCCGCCACCCGCCGCCACTCGCCGCCGCACCGGGGAAATTTCCGACCGCCGATCGAGGTAAATTTCATACCCCCGACTCGTTTTTCCCCACTGATTCCTCCTATGGCCAAATCGAAGCCGAAATCCCGGCCAAACGGCCGGAATACGCGGCCGAAGCCCAGCGGCACCGCCGCGCCCCCTCTCGGTTTTTGCCTCCGACGAGGCCCTTCCCGGCCTCCGTTCGATGCAATTTTTATATCACCGTGATCACCATTCTTTTCTCTACAGGTTGACCGAAGCCAAATCACCAAAACACGAACTTCGCCGGAGAGTCGCCGTACCCGAGAGCGCCGCCGCCGGTAAGCTCCGTTTTTCCGTGATTTTTTGGCCCCCCGAGGGCCCTAGGGTTGTTTTCTGACAAGGACCAATGCGAGTGTGGCCGAATTCGGCCAAAAACGGCCGAAAACAGTCAACCCGAGGCGACTCGCCGCCGCCAGCGGCGGCGCCGTCGCCGGAGCACGGCGGAGCCGCCGTGCCGGAGTTGCGATTTGGGCCGAAAGAGGCCCTGGGCCTAATTTGGAATTTTTTTGGAACACGTGCAGGTACTGTTAGTGTGTTTCAGTTCCCCGAGAAAAATTCAGGGAAAATTAGGGACAGCCTGCAGGCGCACTGTGAATCGTATTCGGATCTCGAAAACAAGTAAGGACCCCTCACCTTATTTCCTATCACGGTATTAAAGTTCAAAATGATAAAACGGTATTTCTTGAATTAATGCATGTGTGAAATTGCTTAAGGTAGCTAATGGAGCCCGAGTCTAGTGTGATTGGTGGTTTACTGTTATTTGGCCTGTTTACAGCTTTAAATGCAGAATGAGGTTTGATGTGTTCATTTTACAGATTTGTGTGCATGTACTACGTTTTTATTAATTATGGGTTGAATGACTGAAAAACTGATACTGTATGTTGTCTGTTTGGTATGAATTACGATTTGCTTGTTTAAATGTGAATTGATGATGCTGATTGAGGAAAAGGAAAAATGAAAGATTGTGTAAACTGATAATTGTATTATGGGGGTCAGCCTGACTAGATATCCTGGGAGATGGTGGACGGACCGGGTCCGTAGGGAACCCTACCGGGATTGTGGTCTCACATGCCGGACGGGGTATGGAGATCTTATGGTTTTGGCGCCCATACCGGACGGGGTATGGGGACGGCCCGTTTCACCCTCATACCGGACGGGGTATTGAGGTTTATGGTTTTGGCGCCCATACCGGACGGGGTATGGGGACGGCCCGTTTCACCCTCATACCGGACGGGGTATTGAGGTTCATGGTTTTGGCGCCCATACCGGACGGGGTATGGGGACGGCCCTGGAAACTGATTATGAATGTTAAAGGTTAACGGGTAGCGGAACCCCTATGGACCCCCACGGATACTAGTAGGCTGGTAAATGAGAAAAAGATATGTTGTACAATGATTGAATTACAAGAGGCGTGATAAGTGTTATGTTTTACAGTTTAGATTATTCAATGATTATGATAATGTTATTGTTTTTCTCATATTGTTTTCATAAATTCCACCAAGGTAAGTGGATGGTCAAAGTTTTATTATTGATAAAAGGTTTTGTTGTTAATAAACGAGTTTATTGTAAATTATGCTCCATTGGTCTTTTTGTGGTTTTTTTACCCACCTTTATCTCCGTGACGGTGAGATATCGTGATGTTCTTACTGGGCTAGTGTAGCTCACTCCTTAATTAACCATTTCAGATCAGGAAGACATGGTTCCCGAGCCCGTTCCGCAGGAGGACGCCGAAGGGGATGCCTAGAGACTCTGTAGTCATACGCATAGTTTTATTTTCGAGTTTCTTTCTTAGTTAGTTTAATCTTTTATATTTTAAGTACGTTTTTGGTTTTTCGTGTAAGGGATGTTAAATGAAATTTTGATCTCGCTTCCGCATTCGATATATTTAAATACTCATTTCATTTTAATATTTTCCGGGGCCGTTACAGTTGGTATCAGAGCCGCATTTCCTCGGACCCATCCCTTACACAATAGTGCCTTAGAGTAATACTCATCGATATATCGTTACTCAATCATTACTTGTGAAGACGAGTACACGGGAATGAGGAGAGGAAGGCCCCCACTAAACCAAGCGGCCCAAGATAATTCGCTTCGGGAGGATTTAGACAGACTATTTGAGATGGTGGAGGCTCTCGTAACTGCCCAGCAAAGGCAAGAGGAGAGAAGGGAGTTACCCGGACCTCCTCCGCTAGCGCAGGTTGAGCCCCCGCTACAGTAGGCTGATCTCGAGCCACCCCGGCAGGAGCCTGTTCCTCCACAGTACCACCCGGCGCCACAGCCGCGGTACGACCCTGTACCACAGCCACGGTACCAGCAGGCGTCGCCACAGCACATTCCAGTACCCCCACCACATCAGCAGGTGCCACCACAGGGTCCCCCAGTTAACCCTCAGCCGGCCCAAGTTCCTCTACCTCGGGACCCCGCTACTTCCTTGATCGACCCCGGCTTCATAGAGAGGTACAGAAGACTGAACCCTTCTACTTTTGCAGGGGGATCCTCTTTTGAAGAGGCCCAATACTAGCTGGCAGAGACTGAAAGAGCTTTCGAGACCTTGGGAGTAGTTCCTGAGCAGAGGGCTGCCATTGCCTCCTACATGCTAGTAGGGGAGACATTGCTAGGAGAGGTTGTCTACAGGGCATGTGTCGTGGAGATAGCAGATAGGAAATTGAGGGTAGACCTGATAGGGTTAGACACATGGGATTTTGATGTAATCCTAGGAATGGATTGGCTAGCGGTGTATCACGCCACTATAGATTGCTTTAACAAAAAGATTGTATTTAATCCTCCCAACGAGGAGCCATTTACAAGTTAATAAAATTATTCGGTACTGATTTTCCCTAATGACAAATTCTTTTCTTCTTAATTCCCAGTGCCTTAATATTGTATTTTCCCTAACTAGGTAAACCCAAGAAAGAAGTTTGTATCCAAGAGATTCCAGTAGTCCGAGACTTTCTAGACGTATTTCCGGATGAACTGCCCGGTCTACCAGGGGACAGAGAGGTCGAGTTCACCATAGACTTACAGCCAGGAACCCAGCCCATCTCGGTAGCTCCTTACCAAATGAGCCGCATCGAGATGGAAGAGCTAAGGAAACAAATCACTGAGCTACAAAACAGTGGCTTCATTAGACACAGCATTTCCCCATGGGGTGCCGGGGTTACTTTTGCAAAAAAAAAAAGGGGATGGAACGTTGAGACTGTGTATTGATTATAGAAGGATAAACAAGGTAACAATTAAAAAAAAACAAGTACCCTCTTCCCCGGATTGATGACCTTTTCGATCAGTTGCAGGGTGCACAGGTCTTTTCTAAAATAGATCTACGATCAGGTTACCATCAGGTAAAAGTGAGAGCAGAAGACATCCCCAAGACGGCATTCCGAACCAGGTACGGACACTATGAGTTCCTGGTTATGCCGTTTGGGCTAACCAACGCCCCGGCCATCTTCATGGATCTAATGAACAGAATCTTCAGAGAGTTCTTGGATAAATTTGTCATCGTGTTCATCGATGATATCTTAATCTACTCAAAAAGTAGAGAAGAACATGCTCATCATCTTGCCCAAGTCCTCCAGGTACTCAGGGAAAAGAAGTTGTATGCAAAGTTGAGCAAGTGTGGATTTTGGCTCGAGCAAACCGCCTTCCTAGGACATGTTATATCGAAGGAAGGGGTGTCGGTGAACCCCGAAAAGGTTGAAGCGGTACTTGGTTGGAAAAGGCTGACAACAGTTAAGGAAATTCGCAGTTTCCTAGGGATGGCGGGTTATTACCGCCGGTTTGTCGAAGGGTTCTCCAGTCTAGCGGCCCCTCTAACCCGACTCACAAAGAAGAATGCAAAGTTTGATTGGAATGAGAACTGCGAAAGGAGTTTTTCAGAATTGAAGAAGCGACTGACTACTGCACCAGTGCTGGCTCTACCGAGCGGATCAGGAGGGTATACAGTTTATAGTGATGCCTCCTATCTGGGCCTGGGTTGTGTCCTGATGCAGCATGGAAAGGTTATAGCATATGGGTCTAGACAGCTAAAGAATCATGAGAAGAACTATCCTACCCATGACTTGGAGCTCGCCGCAATCATACACGCCTTGAAAATCTGGCGCCATTATTTGTATGGAGAGACCTTTCAGATCTACACCGATCATAAGAGCTTGAAGCACATCTTCACTCAGAAGGATCTCAACATGCGTCAGAGAAGGTGGATGGAACTCCTCAAGGACTATGATTGTGACATCCTATACCATCCAGGTAAGGGCAACGTAGTAGCCGATGCCCTCAGCAGGAAGAGTGCAGGCACCCTAGCCCATCTGATGGTTTCGGAATGCAGGTCCATTGGGGCTACGCAGCAGGTTCGACTGCAAGATCTGAAAAGGGCCACATGTTTGAGCCACCTAGCAGTCCAACCCGAGTTAATCCAAAGAATAAAGGAAGCCCAGTCAATCGACCCCGCCCTAGTAAACCGCAAGAAGGATGCAGAACAGGGAGTGAACTCAGAATTTCAGATCTCTGCCGACGGATTGATTCGTTTCAAGGACAGAATGTGTGTCCCAGACGACAATGAATTAAAAAGAGACATCATGACAGAGTCCCATAGTTCAAGGTTCGCCATGCATCCAGGAAGTACAAAAATGTACCAAACTATGCGACCCCGATTCTGGTGGAATGGGATGAAGAGAGATATAGCCGACTTTGTATCTAAGTGCTTGGTATGTCAGCAGGTCAAAGCAGAACATCAACGCCCAGGGGGGTTGCTTCAGCCTTTACCGATTCCAGAATGGAAGTGGGAACACATCACCATGGACTTCGTATCGGGACTACCCAAGGCACGATCGGGACACGATGCCATATGGGTAATTGTTGACCGACTCACTAAGTCTTCCCACTTCCTGGCCATCAGAATGACTGATTCGTTGGACAAGTTGGCAAGGATGTATGTCCGGGAAATAGTCAGACTGCATGGGGTCCCAGTAACAGTGGTATCCGACAGGGATCCCAGATTCACTTCTCGGTTTTGGAATAGTTTCCAGCAAGCTATGGGAACAAAGCTGTCCCTCAGTACTGCCTTCCACCCCCAAACCGATGGACAATCAGAGAGGACAATCCGTACGCTGGAGGATATGCTCCGAGCTTGTGTCCTTGACTCCGGAGGCCATTGGGACGACCATCTACCCCTGATAGAGTTTGCCTACAACAACAGTTACCAAGCAAGCATCGGCATGGCCCCATACGAGGCGCTTTACGGGCGTCCGTGCAGGTCACCGATTTGTTGGGAGGAAGTGGGCGATAGAAGATTGTTTGGCCCGGATTTAGTGGAAGAAACCACGTCCAAGATAGTTAAGATCAAGAAGAACATCCAGACAGCTCAGAGTAGGCAAAAGAGCTATGCTGATACCCGAAGGAGGGACCTGGCCTTTGAGAAAGGTGACCGGGTGTTTCTTAAAGTCACCCCCTTCAAGGGAATTAGTAGGTTCGGCAGAAGGGGAAAATTAAACCCCAGATACATTGGACCCTTTGAAATCTTAGACAAGATTGGTACCACTGCCTACAGACTTGCACTGCCCCCTGAGCTCTCCCGGGTTCACAATGTGTTTCATGTATCTATGCTGCGCAAGTACAATCCGGACCCTTCTCATGTCGTGGCTCATGAACCGCTCTCACTCCGAGAGGACTTGTCTTATGAAGAAGTACCGGTCAGTATCACGGACCGAGAAAGCAGAATACTCCGTAACCGGGAAATATCATTTGTAAAAGTCTTGTGGCAGAACCACACGCCTAGGGAGGCGACTTGGGAGCTGGAATCAGAATTTAGGGCCCAATATCCTCATCTGTTTGATCAAGAGTAATGAGGCAAATTTGGGGACCAAATTTCTTTATGGGGGGGAGAGTTGTAGCACCCGGAAAGGAGGAGCGAAAAAAAAAAAAAAAAAAAAAAAAAAAAAAAAAAAAAAAAAAAAAAAAAAAAAAAAAAAAAAAAAAAAAAAAAAAAAAAAAAAAAAAAAAAAAAAAAGGGGCGGCCACGTCAGCAGCCACGTCAGCAGTCCCGGCCAACCAGGGCCTGCCACGTGGCAAGACCGCGTCACTCCAAAAGGAGCCACGCTGGCGATCCGCGTGGGTGCGATCCGACGGCCCAGATCAATCACGCGATCGGACGGCCCAGATTCAATCGCACGGACGGCCCAGATTCAATCAAAAACGGACGGCCCAGATTAAAACAAAATGAACGGCTGTGATCAAAAGGCAAGGGGTTATAAATAGAACCTCCACACCAGACCACAAACCCTAGCCGCCAGCCGCTCGCCGGAGAAGACGAACCAGAGGCCGACCGCCGCCACCCGCCGCCACTCGCCGCCGCACCGGGGAAATTTCCGACCGCCGATCGAGGTAAATTTCATACCCCCGACTCGTTTTTCCCCACTGATTCCTCCTATGGCCAAATCGAAGCCGAAATCCCGGCCAAACGGCCGGAATACGCGGCCGAAGCCCAGCGGCACCGCCGCGCCCCCTCTCGGTTTTTGCCTCCGACGAGGCCCTTCCCGGCCTCCGTTCGATGCAATTTTTATATCACCGTGATCACCATTCTTTTCTCTACAGGTTGACCGAAGCCAAATCACCAAAACACGAACTTCGCCGGAGAGTCGCCGTACCCGAGAGCGCCGCCGCCGGTAAGCTCCGTTTTTCCGTGATTTTTTGGCCCCCCGAGGGCCCTAGGGTTGTTTTCTGACAAGGACCAATGCGAGTGTGGCCGAATTCGGCCAAAAACGGCCGAAAACAGTCAACCCGAGGCGACTCGCCGCCGCCAGCGGCGGCGCCGTCGCCGGAGCACGGCGGAGCCGCCGTGCCGGAGTTGCGATTTGGGCCGAAAGAGGCCCTGGGCCTAATTTGGAATTTTTTTGGAACACGTGCAGGTACTGTTAGTGTGTTTCAGTTCCCCGAGAAAAATTCAGGGAAAATTAGGGACAGCCTGCAGGCGCACTGTGAATCGTATTCGGATCTCGAAAACAAGTAAGGACCCCTCACCTTATTTCCTATCACGGTATTAAAGTTCAAAATGATAAAACGGTATTTCTTGAATTAATGCATGTGTGAAATTGCTTAAGGTAGCTAATGGAGCCCGAGTCTAGTGTGATTGGTGGTTTACTGTTATTTGGCCTGTTTACAGCTTTAAATGCAGAATGAGGTTTGATGTGTTCATTTTACAGATTTGTGTGCATGTACTACGTTTTTATTAATTATGGGTTGAATGACTGAAAAACTGATACTGTATGTTGTCTGTTTGGTATGAATTACGATTTGCTTGTTTAAATGTGAATTGATGATGCTGATTGAGGAAAAGGAAAAATGAAAGATTGTGTAAACTGATAATTGTATTATGGGGGTCAGCCTGACTAGATATCCTGGGAGATGGTGGACGGACCGGGTCCGTAGGGAACCCTACCGGGATTGTGGTCTCACATGCCGGACGGGGTATGGAGATCTTATGGTTTTGGCGCCCATACCGGACGGGGTATGGGGACGGCCCGTTTCACCCTCATACCGGACGGGGTATTGAGGTTTATGGTTTTGGCGCCCATACCGGACGGGGTATGGGGACGGCCCGTTTCACCCTCATACCGGACGGGGTATTGAGGTTCATGGTTTTGGCGCCCATACCGGACGGGGTATGGGGACGGCCCTGGAAACTGATTATGAATGTTAAAGGTTAACGGGTAGCGGAACCCCTATGGACCCCCACGGATACTAGTAGGCTGGTAAATGAGAAAAAGATATGTTGTACAATGATTGAATTACAAGAGGCGTGATAAGTGTTATGTTTTACAGTTTAGATTATTCAATGATTATGATAATGTTATTGTTTTTCTCATATTGTTTTCATAAATTCCACCAAGGTAAGTGGATGGTCAAAGTTTTATTATTGATAAAAGGTTTTGTTGTTAATAAACGAGTTTATTGTAAATTATGCTCCATTGGTCTTTTTGTGGTTTTTTACCCACCTTTATCTCCGTGACGGTGAGATATCGTGATGTTCTTACTGGGCTAGTGTAGCTCACTCCTTAATTAACCATTTCAGATCAGGAAGACATGGTTCCCGAGCCCGTTCCGCAGGAGGACGCCGAAGGGGATGCCTAGAGACTCTGTAGTCATACGCATAGTTTTATTTTCGAGTTTCTTTCTTAGTTAGTTTAATCTTTTATATTTTAAGTACGTTTTTGGTTTTTCGTGTAAGGGATGTTAAATGAAATTTTGATCTCGCTTCCGCATTCGATATATTTAAATACTCATTTCATTTTAATATTTTCCGGGGCCGTTACAGTCTTGGTTAACTAAGACCCTTATCCCAACTCAGATAACTAACAAAGAAAAGGAAGACATTTGTGTAATCACTACAAAAAATCATGTTATACTCGAAACAACTTTTGAAAAATTCATGGAAAGCTAGTTGACTTGAAGATTACAAAATTAATTACAAATAGAAGATAATAAGGACAATCATATCTCTATTAATAAAAGTATCTCTACTAAGAAATTATTTCCATTCAGCAAACAACATATAAAAGTCCTCCAAAAAAATTTCTTACATAAAAATTCTATTAATAACAACACAAGATTTAGACAACAACTCGAATAGGTAATTCCTTTAGTATTCTCAATGTTATTTTAGGAAGTTAAGATACTTGAATCATTGAATCAAGAGCATCTAAATAAATGACGAGAAATTAAAATTATTCTAAGAATATAATCCATGCTAAGAGGACCTATTATAAAAATAATAGATAGATCTCACTCAATAGTGGTTAGAATATGTGATATTTCCATTTAAAAGAAGCTACCCTTAAATGAAGTACTTCATGTGCCTAATCTAGATTGCAATTTGCTATCAATAAGCAAACTCACCCCTAATCTAGATTTTAATTTGTTATCAATAAGCAAACTCACCCCTAATCTAGATTGCAGTTTGTTATCAATAAGCAAACACACTCAAGATTACTATTGCATTGCTAAATTTTCCTTAAACTTATGTGAATTTCAGGATTTTGATTCAAGGAAGATGACTGACAATGCTAAGATATACTTCAAGCTCTTTCTCTTCACGGATAATGGATATTTCAGGAGACAATCTCATAATATAGTATAAGTTGAGTCTCAATGCAATCCAACTTATTTAAACAATTTTAATACAATTATGTTATTACATTATTGATTTGGACACCCAAATTTTGTATACTTTTAAAAATTGTTTCCTTCTTCATTTAGAAATAAAATTTTAAAAAACCTCCACTATGAAGTATGTCAATTGTCAAAATATATTCATACCGTATATCCCATATTATCCTGCAAAATCTCTAAATCGTTTGTTATAGTAAATAATGATGTTAAGGGATCATCTAGAATCAACAATAGTACTAGTACTAGATGGTTTAAATTCTTTGTAGATGATCATACAAGAATTACGTAGCTATTTCTCATGAGAGAAGCATCAAAATTTGATCATATATTCATAAATTCAACAAAATAGTCCAAACTCAATTTTAAACAAAAAAAAAAAGTCTTGAAGATAGACAATGCAAAAGAATATTTTAAAAAAGAGTTTTGTATGTATCTTAAAAAAGGGAATTATTTATCAAATTTTATATATTAATACCCCTCAATATAATGGGATAACGGAAATGAAGGATAAGCATCTCTTGGGAGTTTTCTAGTCCTTTATGTTCACAACTCAAATTTCAAAATTTTTTCTGAGAAGATGTTGTTCTAACTATAACTTACCTTATTAATAGAATGCATTCTCGAGTCCTTGAGTTTTAAATACCTCACCAAGTAATACGTCAATACTTCCCTACCATTTGAATTTCATCCATGAATGTCACTTTTCATGAAAACCAACCATTAGCATTCAAGGTGATAAGAATACTAAAGAATCTTGATATTTGAACTCTACCACCGAATATCTTCATCATCCTCCAATTAAACTTATTTAATCTCTAAAATATATAAATAGAGATGAGATATCTCGACCTGAACCTACTCACCAAGAACACGTATATCGAGATGAGACTCATAAACTTTAACTCAAATATCGAGAAAATATTAATAAATAAAGAATTCTGTTTTTTACTTAAGGATAACAAAATCAAATCGATTTAGAAAAGTTTGGCCTTACCAAACATCATGTAAGGCCAAAAATTTGGACGCTGGCATTTGTTGATGAAACAAAAAAAAAATTAAAGTAAAAAGAAAAATGGTAGAGAACAATAAATAGATATGTATATATATAATTGACAGAAATTTTAAAAAATAATTTTTTACTGTTTTAAAATAATTTTTATGTTAATTAAATAAAATTTAAAATTGCAAACAAATCCTATAAAATTCTTAAATTTACTTAAAAACTCGAATATTAAATTTACTATAATAAAATATTATGTCATGCAGGTGACTTGAAATGGATTATTTGATTTTTCAGAGTATACTATTATGATACTATATCCAATTTAACAGAATTATAATAAAATTGTTATTGCATTCTTTTAGAATATATTTTAATAAGGAATGTTGGTGTTAAAGGATTATGAATTGTTATACTTTTAATCTGTTAATAAATAAAGTATGCAAGTTATTTTATCATTTTAAATAAAATTCTATTAGTTTCTAAGAGAAAGATTTATTAATTTTTTATGTTGTAAAATTTTGTCAACAAATATTATTTAAAGAGATAAAATTTCATTTTATGTAAATAATTTGGTTATTAATTACAAATGAATAATATTCATTTATAACTTACTATAATCTTATTCCAGCCTCATATGCTAACATAACAATAACATTATAATAAATCATCTTCAGTTGTGAATTAAACAACATAGTTTAATTACAACTTTATTGTAGTTTTTATTTTATTCTCACAAAAAAAAAATTATTATAATTTTATTTTATCAAAAAATAATAATAATCAACCTGCAAACTTCTTTAAAAAAATCATTTAACTTTTTTTTTATTTGAGATTAAATTACATAATCATGTTAAACCTTGTTGTGTTGGTTTTTTTTTTTCAAAAAGAAAATATTAAATTTAAACAATTAAAAAATAAAGAATATAGTTTTTCAAAAAAAAAAAAAAAATTAACCCAAGTGATTTTTGTGATCCTATAAATTTTTATTTGAAGAAATTGATTGAGAATTATGCTAGAAAGATATACATATATATATATATATAAAGTTAATAATGCATGTGACAATTAGTTGTGACATGCGCATAATTGGAGGTGACACTAGAATACAAAGTATATCCTCTACTTCTGTTTTAATTGAATTATAGGTGATAGATGGGCCCCACTCGAAAGATAAACTAAAATTGTATAATAAATCCACCACCTTCAATCAAATGATTGGCCTAAATATTAGGCTCTATCAGTCATCACCAACGGACAGGATTTATTATCAGATTGTCTTACTTTTATTGAAATAATAAGAATAATATATATTATTATTTCACTTTTTTTTTTTTTGTAACAATAAATAGAAATATGACTCTGATTTGACTCACTACTCCATAAGAAAAATTTAAGTTTTAAGTTTGTACATAAACATTGATAGCTTCAGCTTAAAATGAAAATCAATTATATGAAACATATATATAAACTATACATACAAATGAAAGCAAAAGAAGGCCCATTTGTGCTTCTAAAGAACCAAGCTATTCAAACCCCACAAACTACTTTTATCTTCTACCTTTTAAGCCTTGACAACAATCCAAAACCAATCAATATATTCCAACTAACTTACAAATTTTTTATCTTGTCATTTTTCTTCAACGTGGCTTTCTCTTTATGCTTGCTTGGTTGTCACTCTTTCTTCTCCATTTTCTTGCATCTACTTACCTAATAGCTTTTTCTCTTACATATTGTTAATCTCAAGTTGATACTCATTTCTATTGTCATAAATGATTGATTTTATTTCATGAATGTTAAACATTTATCACTTATGTCTTGAGTCATATATTATAAGAGATGATTCAAATATGTTAAGATTCTATCTGTTTAACTATAATGTGATAATAAATGTGAAATATTTGTGTGATATGTAAAGATTATTTGATAGTGTATATATTCCACACTCAACCTATCATTTCGTGATCAATGATGTAAATTATTTAATAAATTATGGTCGTTTCGACGAATAATTTATTTAGTTTACAATTAGATAAATTATTCGCTCACTTAAACAATAACAGTAATTGTGTTTTAGCGTTCAATTGATTATTTTGTATTTTTTAAAATTAAATTAATATCGTGTTGTAATGTTCACTTCCAAGAAGTCCAAAGTGTTCATTTTAGGAGAAGTCCAAAAAATGTATCTTTGAGTATACTTGCTTATTGAAAGAGAAGTTCAAAATAAATCTTTTACATCAAATCAAATGCTGAAATCCGATTACATATAAATAATTTAAATAATGATTATTTACAATAAGCAATAATATGTACTTTAAACTGTATATATAATTTTTTTTTTTGAGAAAAAAAACAAAACAATATATAAAAGTTACGGTAAGGAGCACATATTATTAGTTAACCTGCCTACATCATAGAGACATATAAGCTTATGTACATACAAACATATATTGAAAATAAGATACAAGGACCACTCTATAACTAAAAGCTTGATATACATGTGTTTGTATGTGTGTATGTAGATGCCAATCAATTACCCCAGAAGCAATCAAGTTGTGGAGGTAAGCATATATATGTATACATATATTCAGGAAAAGTAGAGGCTGCATGAATTTGGAAATGAGGGAAAACGTTGGAGAGGTTGCATGTCTGGGTTCAGTCGAATCAGATTAGAGCAAGAGATTTGCAAAGCAATTTTGTTGCATTAAATTCTTATCTTCAAACTAGCAACAACAAAAATAACAATAATTAAGCAGAACTCAAAAGAAAAGACATGAAAACTAATCACCATTAGTGCAAAATCAACATTCTGATTATTTACAGGTCAATTTCATCATGGCTTCATCTCTCAATGTCAATCATCCGTTTAAACTGAGAGCTATTTTTGGTCTTAATTACCACTTAAAACAACATTATTTATAGCTCAAATCCGTCTTAACACCCAAGGACATGAACAAATACAAAACGTCCAAAAACTTGCAAACCATTAATTCAATCTACTTAAAAACTAATGCAATTTTTCCCAAAGATAAACAGAAATCTCAATAATTAATAGTAATAACAATAATAATGCAACCTGAATATTATATAAAATTGGACGCTCCAAAAATATTTGGACAAACTATATGTTTCTCCTGAATACATCATAAAATTATATGATTTACAGACCTGGAGCTACTTAGCCAGAACATTGAGCAATTAAAGATATATTGAAATAACATGCACACCAGAGTTACCCCAGAGAAAGATTACACTCAAACATCAGTCAGAAATTAATTCCTCTAATCATAATGATGATACTTTGCTTCTCCATCTTTGGCGAAGATGTTTTAGAAAAAAGAAAAAAAAAACGAAGGCCAATGTTGGAGAGGCAGAAAAAGAAAAGAAAAGAAAAGAAATTAGCAGAAAGAGAAACGAAATAACCTCCCTTCCAAATTCCCTCATAAAAAACCACCAGATAATAGCAATTTGTACATTCAACAAAGTATAGAAGAGAGAGATTTTTTAAATAAAAAACACTAAATTGGACAACAGATAAAAATAAATGCATTTTAGGTTTCAAAAATTAAGAATCTTTAACCCAGAACACAATCAATAACCCAGTGTGCTAAGCCCTAATAAACTAAATTTATATAACGCAGAGCACTTTAACATTTGAATAAAAGACAATGCTCATAAAGCTCTTACATTTCATGGAATTCTCCCTCCAAAAGTATAAAGTTTTTGACTCTCAGCTACTGGCGGTGCACAGCAAGAAGCTTCATCTTTGCAGGGAGAAAAAAAATTGATAGCCTCTCTGTTTGCTTTAAATCATGGAGAAAGGAGGAGAATCTCTCTTTTTAATTCAATGGTTCAGAAACTTTATGCTTATTTTGTATCCAATGGTAATATGCCAAAGCAGACTACGAAGTAAAAAACAGCAAGTAGGCACAGAAGGCACCTGTTTTATCATGGAGGAGAAACTCATGTTGACTTCTTTCCATGTTGTATCACAAAAAGGGTGAATTGCTATCCCTCATCCTTTTCAATCCCCAATTAAACCAACATTCTTTCTCGTCATGGATGGAGAGAGAGATTATTAAACAATAATGGAAAAACAATGCCAAAGTTGCTTGGCATAAGTCAGATTAAATGAACTCCGTTGAGTCAGTTGTAAGACCTCTCTTCAAAGCTGACACAAAAATCAAATATTCCAGATATTGAGATCCACAGTTCCATAAAGTCAATTGACCGTATGACAGCTTTAACCACAGCAAAAAATAACATTCATTGTTCTATTGCTTTTGCTACAAACTGTTAATAAAGAATCAAAGAGAACCCCATCCCCCACCACCCGGTGTTAAAATCTGAAGAACGTCACCTGCATTCACCTCCACTGTATTCTTACCTCCAAGGTAGATTCTTCCTCTATCTTTTGTGATAAGGTAATTAGCTCCACAGGCCCCATTTTTTCCTCCATTCAATCCTCGTGGTGCATGAACTCGCCTCTCTGATAGAATACTCACTATAACTGGACCCACAAACTCTATCTCCCTCACCAATCCATCACCACCTCTATGAAATCCCAATCCTCCACTATTCTCTCTAAGCCCAAACTTATGCAAAAGAACCGGATATCTTTGCTCAAAAATCTCTGGATCAGTCATTCGGGTATTTGTCATGTGGCATTGGACTCCACTAGTTCCATCCCAGCTGGGACCAGCCCCACTCCCACCTCCAATTGTTTCATAATATCCAAAACTATCATTCCCAAACGTGAGATTATTCATACAACCCTGGGAACATGCACATGCTTGAAATGCAGTAAGTACAACATCGGTTATTCTTTGAGATGTGAGAACATTTCCTCCCACTACAGCAGCCTTATCACTTGGAGAGAGGAGTGAGCCTTCTGGAATATGAATCTTGACAGGAGCTAAACAACCTTGATTGAGGGGAATGTCAATGTCCACCAAACAGCGAATGCAGTATATGACTGCCGCAGCAGTAACTGCTTCTGGAGCATTCCAATTTCCATAAACTTCTGGACTTGTCCCATTAAAATCGAAAACTGCTTCCCCTTTATCAGGATCAATTGTAAGTTTGAGATGAATAACAGAGCCATCATCCATGTAATCCTCTTCTTCAACAGTTATACAATTGCTCTCTCCAAGCTTTGCCGACTGAGGGGAAACTCTAGCAGCTACAGACTTAAGCATCTCTCTCACTGCTCCTTCTGCATTGAGCTGAACATAGCTCATGTATGCCTGGACAGTGTCCAAACCATACTGCTCAATAAGCTCTTTGATGAGGGAAATTCCTCTCTGGTTAGCAGCAACTTGTGCCCGAAGATCTGACAGATTATCTTGAAGTCGGCGTGTTGCTGGGATTTTCTGAGCTGATTCATCAGAATATGGGAACTGAAGAAGTTTGATAATTCCTTCTTCTTGAAAAACTCCCCTATCTACAAGCTTAAAGGCTTTTATGGCTGCTCCCTCCTCCCATATGGACTTTGAAAAAGGCGGCATGCTTCCAGGTGTAATACCTCCAATCTCTGCATGATGGCCTCTACTAGCCACAAAAAACACCAGTTCCCCGTTATCAAATACAGGTGTAATCACAGTTATATCAGGAAGATGGCTCCCTCCAGAACAAGGATGATTGGTCACTAAAACATCTCCTTCATGCAAATTATCACCCCAGTAATTTAGTTGCCAGCGAACTGTACTAGACATAGCTCCCAAATGCACTGGGACATGGGGTGCATTGGCAACTAGTCCTCCATCGGGACCAAAAAGAGCACAAGAGAAATCCAGTCGCTCCTTGATATTTGTTGATATAGAAGTTCTTTGTAGGGTTCGTCCCATTTGTTCAGCTATCCCCATGAACCTATGATTAAAGATAGAAAGCTGCACAACATCTGCAACATTTTCTGCAGCTTTCACAGTGCTTAAAGCAGATTCAATTTCAATTTTAATGTTACCATATTTAGTAATGATAGATTTACAGTTAGGTTCTACTATTACTGTACTGTTTCCATTCATGATGATTGCAGGACCAGCAATGGCATGCCCATAGCCCAGATTCTCAAGCTTGAATAATGGTGTCTCATGCCATCCATTCCCAAAGTAAACCTTGTCATAGCCTTCAACTTTAGGAATATTGAGTGCTCGTTCTAAGGTCCGTGGCTTCAATATATTTGTAACACCTATACCACGTACTCTTACATCACATATAAGAATTTTCCTATCTTGAAGTTTAAATCCGTACTCCTGCTGGAACAGCTTAACAAATTCTGTGGCATAGTCACTTACTGATCCATCTTCTGTTATTTGTCTCTTTACCATGATTGCTGTATCTGTGCCCTCATATCTTAGATTTAAATATGTCTCTGTTGTGGTATTTTCCTCTTTAAACCCTTGCCCTTGCAGCTTCTGGTTCACCTGCTTCAGTAACAGAGCTTCTCTGCGAGAGGCCTCCATGATAGACTCTGGACCATAAACAGCAGAATATGGTTCCTGTGCCTCTTCAACAACATCTGCCAATCCCATGCCATAAGCACTTAAAATCCCACAGAACCTGTGAATAAGAACCTCTTTCATACCCAGTGACCTAGCTATTGCACAAGCATGCTGTGGTCCAGCCCCACCAAAGCAAGCAAGGGCATGGTTCTTTGTTTCATGGCCCTTCATCTCAGTTAATTGCCGTATAGGACGACACATTGTCTCATTAGCTACATTTACAAATCCCAATGCAATCTCCTCCACTGTCATGTCTTTGGAAAGTGGATCCTGGCTCCGTTTAAAGGAGTTTATTTGTTCTGCAAGCTTCTCAAATTCTTCTCTAGTAGCCTTGATATCCAAGGGCTGGTCTTCTTTGGGACCAAAGATGGATGGGAAGTAATGAGGAATCACAAACCCCAGAATCAGGTTTGCATCTGTAACTGACAGCTCCCCTCCTTTCCGATAGCAGACTGGACCTGGGTGCGCACCCACTGATTCAGGTCCTACCTGGAAAGCTCCAAACTGGAACTTTAACTTTGATCCACCACCAGCAGCAACAGTGTTTATGTCAAGTTGAGGTGCTTGTATAATAGCACCAGCGATCTGTGTCTCAAGGACTTGTTCATAACTGCCAGCATAACGGCTTACATCAGTTGAGGTACCACCCATGTCAAAACCAATTAGAGGCTTGTCTGTTTCATGTTCAAAGAGAGTCTGTGAGTAGCCTACAACTCCACCTGCAGGACCAGACAAAACTGCTTTGTGCCCTGAAAACCTATTTTCTGGTGCAAGTCCTCCATCCGATTGCATGAATAAGACATTCACCTTTCCTAGTCCTTCATCAAATCTGGATATGAACCCTGATAAATACTCTTTAATTACTGGGGTAAGATGGGCATCTACAGATGCTGTTAAACCCCGTGGCACAACTCGAATCATAGGAGTCAAGGCAGAAGACAAAGAAACATGTTTAAAACCCAATCCTAAAGCCAACTTTTCAACCGCAATTTCATGATCTGGATAGGTGTATGAATGCATTAATGCAACAGCCAAACAGCTAATCCCTTGCTCCAGCAGCTGTGTTAATGAAGACTTCAGAGCTTCTTCATCAAGTGGCTTCACAACCCTAACAAGCTCACCAGAAACTCCACAAGATACAGATGAAGGATCTTCACATTCTTTATCCTCAAGCACAAGCCGAACTCTCTCATCAACCTCTATAACCTCTTCATAAAGATTTGATGGTTTTGATACTGTGAGGTCAAAGATGTTTGGTCGAGCTTGGTTACCAATCTGCAGCAAATCCTTAAAGCCTTGAGTGACACACAAAGCTATCCTTTCACCTTTCCTCTCCAGCAGTGCATTAGTTGCCACAGTTGTACCCATCCTAATCCACTGTATTTTATCAGTTGGGATTTTTGATGTTCGTGGGATTTTTTCCCCTGTGTATTCTTCAAGAATTCTTCGAATTCCTTCAACTGGAGCATCATCATAGTTTGCTGGGTCAACAGATAAAAGCTTCAGAACTCGACCATCAGGCTGGCCAGGGATCTCAGCATAAACATCAGTGAATGTACCCCCTCTATCAATGCAAAACCTGAGCTTTTCTTCACTGAAACACCCCATTCTGTGCTTAAAAGCAGAGAAAAGAAGCCAAGAACATAAATCTAAAATTCAAACAAAAAGAAACAAATCAGTTTACTGAACCCATCTAAAAACTGATACAAAATTCATATATAGCATAAATACAACATTTGTTACATGATTTTAAAAATCCAGCTACAACTAAAAACAGCTACAGTTGGAAACAAAATGAGCAGAGCTTAATAACTAATACTCTAGTCCCAGCTCGTTAAAATATAGTTTTCTCTAGGCTCAACTGGAAGCTTGCTTGGAGCTTTTCTCTAGCCGCAAGCTCAGCCCACATGAAAAAGAAAAATGAAAACCTCCAGATCAGTTTAAATCAAGCTTGGTAAGAAACCAAACAATATCAAACTTGGACTTGTTTTAAAGTTCAAATAAGCTTGAGATCAAAATTGAGCTCATTGCAAATACTTTTCTTCTCCTTTTTGCCCTGTAAAATTTCCTTAAAGCACGAGACAAAAAATTCATCCCCAAAGAAATTGTATTGAGCATATATATTTACAGATATGATCAAATAATTTTCATTAAACACAAATCTAACATTCATTAATCAAATTCCTCATAATAATTGCAGCACTCAAATAAACACCGTATTGCAATAAAAATATATCAATCCTAATTACTGTAAAGAATGAGCATGCCTAAACAACTCAAACCACATACTCATACATCCAACGGTTATCTCTGACATAAAATGACTATTTCTAAAATTCAATTAACAGGACATGACTCGTTCAAGTAAAATCTCATTAAAACTAATAACTTTCACTATGTAGCACTACAACCAGAAGTTCTTCTGTTGCGTTCAATAGCCTTACAGAACATGAATAATGTTACAAAAACATCACCAAAATATTTTGCAGGACATGAATAATCGCAATCAAAGATTCAGAAATCAATCCAACAGTTACCAGCGGCAATCACTAATTTCATAAGAGAAAGCATTAGTAACAAAAACTAAAAACTGCATTCTAAAGTCAAGAGTTACCTTCAGATTGAGGAGAGAAATCAAATCTTAGATAGGAGAGTTTGAGAAAGATGAAGAACCGATTTGGTGGCGATGTATTTGGTGGTGGAGATGCGGCCAACTGAGAGAGAAACGCAAATCACCGAGCGAGCAGAAGACGATAATTGAAGTGAACTGCGAGGCCACCACTACGCCCGTCACTTTACCCGATCTGATACAGAAGCTAGCAGCCGTTGCAAAACGATGCCGTTTTATGGAAAGCAATACTAAGAAATAGAAAATCGGATTTCTCGATTTTAAAGCTCAAATTATTATTATAACGCGTCCAAATAATGAAATTTTCCTGTGATTGGACAAAACTACCCTTCACTAAGTTACATAAACCCTAAATTATTCATATAAAAATGGCTCTTTTTTATATAAAAAAATGGCTTTTTAGACATTGAAAATTATAGTAACTTTAATAAAGCCTTTATTTTCTAATGTACAGGTTCACTGTTAAATATAAAGAATGTGAGTCATAGCTATAATAAAATAGTAAAAAATCAAGTAACATAAATAGCATCGGGAATGATATATTATATTTTTATGATTAAAAATAAGTATTTTTTATTAATTTCTATTTATAAAATAAAATTATATATTCACATTTAATCTTATAACTGAAATAGTTTATTATGTTTAAAAGTGCTTATTAATTTTAAATTTAATTTAACTGAATTTAAGAGTGGGTTAAACTGATGAAGAATCAGAAAAAATGATCTAAATTTCTAATAACTAGCGAAAAAATATATAATATATATAAACAAAATAATAATAAATAAATAAGTAAAAAATTGATTAATTTATTAAATGTTAAGTTAATAAAGCTTATATAAACTATCGTTTAAGAAACTAGTATAAATATCAAACTTATAAACCCTAGATTTATTTTCTTATATAAGTTTGGGAAGAGACTCTTAACAAACACGAAAGAGAGGAGGAAATGATTCATGTGTAAAAATTTAAAACCACAGTTATTAGTAACTATCAATTCATTCTACTTTTACACAAATTTTTTAACTCATAGCTCAAAATGTATAACTTAATTTTAAAAACCTAACATAAATAAAAGAAAAAAATATTAGTATATTCTAATTAAATCATACTTTAAAATAACAAAAAAATAATTATAACTTGTAAAAGAGGATGATGTGTTTCCAATAGTTATTTAAGTAAGGACATGTGAAAAAAGAAAAGATTAACAATGAAAGAAATGATTCATGTGTTTCCAATAGTGCAATATGATAAAAAACAAAGTGGACCTCATAAACAAGTAACATAATTGAAGGCTATTAATAAAACAAAATTAACCCACCAAGATTTTTAAAGTATAATCTTATTTTAATTTCAGCAATTAAGTAGATGACTATTAATATAGTGTTTTATTTTTTTATCCACTTATAACGGTTGAAACCAACATAAAAAAGACCCAAAATAATAAATAACTGTTATAAAAGAAAATGTCATTTGCTGTAATAGGTAACCTTAAAATAAATTACAAAATTATTGTATTTTATGGGTATTAATTTATAATAATATAAAATATTATCAACAAATTCAATTACTTTGAATGTACTTTGGTATCTCTTCTCATCTATAAAATGAGTACAAATTTCCCGTTTAAGGTATCTTCCATAAATTAAAATTACAAAATTTTGTACATAATAATTAGATAGAGAGAATAAGTAAGTCAGAGAATGAAATTTTTTTTCTAAAGGGTCTCTCAATCACGTTATAGCTACATCATCTCAGAATAATATGTAGCTCTAACTTTTTATTGTTTTTCTTTTTTTAAGTTGTGTTGAATTTAATAAAAAGATGACTTTCACATAAAAATTTCTTAATTTGGTATCAAAGTAAGGTTGAATTCACACATCTTAAAATTCTACTAACAGTTTATATTTATATATTTTATTACTAATAATTTATATATATATATATTATACTAACAGTTATATATATATATATTATTACTAATAATTTATATATATATATATTATTGCTCTAATAGTTTATTTATATATTAACATATTAACAATTTATATATTATTGCATTAACATTTTATATATATATATATAACATATTATTGCACTAACAATTTATCTATGTATATATTAAATTATAATTAGTTTCATAAATGTAAATATATATGTATATTTTATATAAATTATGATTTCGTAGTTTTATGACTTAAGATTTATTAACATAGTGAGTTACCAAAGTACCCCAAGCTGATAAATTTTATGTTAGTTAAACTATATTAAAAATTAAGGAAGACTTATAAAGGAATAATATATATATAATTATAAAATTGAGACTAACCCAAAACAGAGTCATTTTCTACTAATTATAAACTGATAGTTTATTTTGTGTTATTTAGATGGATACCCAAAGATAACATATAAATGATATAAAATATTAAGTATTTTAAACCCCTTTGAGTGAACACTAAATATGCTAACATTTTGTCAAAAAAAAAAACTATAGTGATATCAATAGTTCATCGTTTTTAAATTTAATATTATAAATATACTTGAGGCTTTACTGTGAGCATTGTTCTATTTTTATAGTTTCCACTTCACTATATTCTTTTACATATGGAATGACAACTTTTGATAGGTCAAATTTTGCGGAGTGGTATGAAAGGGTCCAATTTTCACTGGGTATATTGGATCTTGATATGACTTTAATAATTGAAAAACCTCCTGAAGCTACCAATGATAATACTCTGGAGCAAAATGAATAATTCAAAGCACGGACAAAGTCAAACAAACTCAGTCTTATGTTTATGAGAATGACTATTGCAACTAACATCAAAATTTCCCTCCCTCAAACTGAGATAGCCTCAGAATTTCTGAAACCTGTGGAAGAGCGTTTCAAACGCGCCAATAGGTCTCTTACAAGCACGTTGGCGACTGAATTGATCACCATAAAATATGATGGTTAGAAAAGAATTTAGCAACATTTTGAACATGGCTGAAAAGTTTGCAAAACTTAAGGTATTGGGCATGAACATGAACGAGTTATTCTTAGTTCAATTTGTCCCTAACTCATTTCCTTCATAGTTTGCTCCATTTAAAATTCACTATAACACTAATAATAAATAGTGGAATATGAATGAGCTTATTAGCAAGTGTATTCAATAGGAAATGAGATTAAAGCAAGATGGACATAACTTTTCCCTTATAGTTACTCATAGAGCTATGAAGAATAAAGACAAATTAAGAAAAGTAAAGAACATTCCGCCAAAGAAATAGAGTAGACCTAGGAAGAATAACCATAGTCATGATGGAAAATTTACTATGAGTTGCTACTTTTGTTACAAGAAAGGTCATATGAAAAATGAATGTAATAAGCGTAAGGCTTGGTTCGAAAAGAGAGGTATGAATCTTTCTTTTGTATGTTATGAATCAAATCTTGCTAAAGTTCCTTCTAATACTTGATGGATTAATTCTGGAGCCATAACTCACGTTACTAATTTAATATAGGGATTCCTTATAGTTCGAAAATCGAAAGAAAGTGAAAAGTTCTTCTATATGGAAAACTGTCTAAAAGTAGAAGTGGTAACTGTAGGTACCTATTACTTGCTATCAAAGACTGGTCATCAGATGGATCTTTTGAATACTTTTTATATTCATTCAATTTCTAGGAAATTCAGTTTATTTTGGTTGTGAAAAAGTAAGTTTAGCATTTAATTCAATGATAGTTGGTTTTAGTATTTTATATGATTGTTTATATAAAATTTACCTGAATTATAAATTTACACAAGCTTTAGTTACCTTGCATTCAAATATTGGATCAAAACGTGGCTTAATTAATGAAAATTCTTCATTTTTGTGGCATAAAAGGCTATGGGATATCTCTAGGAAAAGAATTGAGAGATTAGTGAATGAGGAAATTTTACAAAATCTTGACTTTACTGATTTTCAAGTATGTATATATTGCATAAAAGGAAAACAAACTAAACATACAAAGAAAGGTGCCACAAGAAATAATGAGCTTCTTGAGATAATTCATATGGACATTTGTGATCCATTCTCCATTTCTTGTTTCACTGGAGAGAAATATTTTATCACTTTTATAGATGATCTATCCCGGTGTAGTTATGTATATCTAATGCATGATAAGTCTCAAGCCATTGACATCTTTAAAGTGTACATTACAGAGGTTGAAAGATATAGATAAAAAAGTTAAGATTGTGAGATCTGATCGAGGTTGTGAATTCTATGGTGAATATGATGAGTCAGGATAAAATCTTGGTCCATTTGCTAAATTCCTAAAAAAGCATGGCATTCATGCTCAATACACAATGCTTGGTATGCCACAGCAGAATGGTGTTGCTGAAAGGCATAATTGTACTTTAATGGAAATAGTTAGGAGTATGATGAGTTACTCTTCTGTACCTATTTATTTATGGGATGAAGCCTTAAAGACCACAATGTATATCTTAAACTGAGTTCCTAGTAATGCAATATCTGCAACTTCTTCGAGTTGTGGACTAGTAGGAAACTAAGTTTAAAACATTTGCATTATGGGGTTGTCTAGTGGAGGCAAGAATCTTTAATCCTCATGAGAAAAAGTTAGATTCAAAAGTAATATCTGGATATTTTATTAGTTATCTAGATAAGTCTAAAGAGTATACATTTTACTGTATTAACCATGGTACAAGAATAGTTAAAACTGATAATGCCAGATTCTTAGAAAATGGCAAAATAAGTGGGAGTGAAGAACCAAGAAAAGTAAACCTTGAGAAAATAAGAATGGATATCCCACCACCATTTTTGCCTCAAGAAACAACTCTTGCTCATCCTTCTCAACAAGTTACAGAAAATGAGCTACATAATGGAAATAGTTCATTACCACAAAAAAATGTGTCATTGAAAATGTTATAGAGCAACCTCAATCAATACCTTTGAGAATATCTTAAAGGGAAAAAAAATCTGCTATATCAGATGATTATGTGGTGTATTTACAAGAATATGATTTTGAGATTGTGATAAGAACAGATCCGGTTACGTTTTTACAAGCCATGGAAAGTGATGATTCTAATAAATAGATAGAAGTTATGAAAGAAGAGTTAAAGTCTATAGACCATAATGATGTCTGAGATCTTGTCGAATTGCCTGATAATTATAAAAGTATCGGTTGTAAATGGGTCTTCAAGACCAAACACAATGCTATAGAAAATATTGAACGATTTAAAGTCATATTAATGGCCAAATATTTTACTCAAAAAGAAGATATAGATTATAGATATACATTCTCTTCAGTTTCTAAAAAGGATTCTCTTAGAATCATTATGGCATTTGTAGCACATTTTGATTTAGAGTTACATCAAACGGATGTGAAACTACTTTCTTGAATAAGAATTTGGATGAAAATATCTATATGAATCAACCTGAAGGGTTCGTAAAGAAAAGAAAAGAACACTTAATTTTCAAATTAAAAAAATCCATTTATAGTCTTAAACAAGCTTCCAGACAATAGTATATAAAGTTTAATGATACCATTACATATTTTGAATTTAAAAAAACACTGTTGATAAGTGTATATATATGAAAATTAGTGGGAGTAAATTTATATTTCTGATACTATATGTGGATGATATTTTGTTAGCTAGTAGTGATATTGGTTTGTTATACGAAATCAAGAAATATTTCTCTAAAAACTTTCAGATTATTGATATGGGCGAGACAACTTATGTTATTGGAATAGAAATCTTCAAAGATTGTTCTCGAGAATTATTAGGTTTGTCTCAGAAAGGACGTATCAACCGAGTTTTGGAGAGATTCAATATGCAGTTATGTTCAATCAGTGCTGCACCCATTCTTAAGGGTGAGAAATTAAGTAAAATTTAGTGCCCAAGAAATGACTTAAAAAGGGAATGGATGAAAAACATCCCTTATGCATCTGCTGTGGGAAGTTTGATATATGCTCAAACCTATACTAGACTAGATATCAGCTATGTTGTTGGTATATTGGGAAGTTATCAAAATGATCCAAGAATTGAACATTGGAAAGCTACAAAAAAAGTTATGAGGCATCTTCAAGGGACAAAAGATTATATGCTCACATATAAAAGATCAAAACAATTAGAGGTGATTGGATACTCGGACTCAGATTATGGTGGTTGCTGTGATAGCTTAAAGTTTACTTCATGTTTTGTTTTTATGCTAGCAAATTGCGTAATTTCGTGGAAGAGTGTAAAATAGTATATTACTGCCTCATCCATAATGGAGGTTGAGTTTATAGCATGTTTTGAAGCCTCAAGTCATGTTTTGTGGTTACGAATTTCATTTTAGGACTTGGTGTTATTAACTCTATTGCCAAGCTGCTGAGAATATTTTGTGATAATACTGCAACTGTTTTTTTCTGTAAGAATGACAAATATTCTAGTAGAACCAAACACATGGATTTAAAGTATTTAGTTGTTAGAGAAAGAGTCCAGAAACAACAAGTGTCAATTTAAAATATTAGCACCACACTTATGATTACTGATCCATTGACTAAAGAACTACCTCCAAAGACGTATGCAGAATATGTTGTAAGATTAGGTCTTTCGAGTAATCCATAATATGACAATAGATATTTTAGTAGTTGAATAGTTGACATTTTGTGCATTAAAGTTTGTTTATGTTATTTTCTATTTTTAATCATGAGTGCACAATTTAGTATTTAATCAATAGGGAATGTCTTGATAAGATAAATTATAAAGGTTATTTTGGCATTATGGACTGGATTAGTAAAGATTATTGGTGTGTGGTGCATAGAAGAAAATGTGAGATTGAAATCATGTTACCGCTATGATTCACATTTATAATCTAAGTTATTTCAGTATTATGTTATAGTAATTTTGGGCTTGTTGGCTGATTTTATTGTAATCACGTATTAAATTTATTTTTCTAATAAATATATTTTAATATAAAATGTATATATATATATATATTATAGTATTTATAATCGATTTTGTGGGTCAAGTGGGAGAATGTTAATTTCAGCAATTAAGTAGATGACCCACTAACCTAGTATTTTATTTTTTCATCTATTTATAATGGTTGAAGCCAACTTAAAGGATATCTAAAATAATAGATAATTATTATAAATGAAAAAGTACATTGATGGAGTGGGTAATCTTAAAATAAATTATAGAATTATTGTATTTTAAGGGTATTAATCTACAATAATAGAAATAGTTATCAACACAGTCAATTACTTTGAATGTGCTTTGGCTCTATTCTCATCTATAAAAGGAGCACAAATTTCCCTTTTAATGTGTCTTCCATCCACTAAAATTAAAAATTTTTGTACGTAATAATTAGATAGAGAAAAGAAGTGAGTCAGAGAATTAATATTTTTTTCTAAATAGTCTCTCAATCACGTTATGACTACATCATCTCAAAATGGTATGTAGCTCTAACTTTCTGTTGTTTTTCTTTTCTTAAGATGTATTGAGTTCAATAAAAAGATGACTTCAACATAAAAGTTTCTTACATCTTAAATACATATTTTAAAGATTTATAAGTCCATGATACTAGGGAGAAGATAAGTATCTTTAATAGGTAAGTAGTTATTAACTAATGTCTTAATTTCATATATCCATAATTAACTATCACACTAGTTTGCATGGATAAAACTCCATAAAAATGATAAGTTTTAAAATTTTGGATGGGTCATCCATCCTATTAGATGCTAGAGAATCCATTGGTCTTATCCAATAGATTATAAATTCTGAAATGATACGAGATGAAAAGGTATGAGGCACCTACCCTATTATGTATACTAACTAATTAGTAATGTAATTGACACGTAAAACTTAGATAAAATTAGAATATGAATAAAAATACATTTTTTTTCGCAAGTGCATGCTAGTGTCATTCATTCTTTAATAAAAATGCACTACACAAATATTTTGGAAGTCATATTGGAAGGAAGGAACCAATGGTACATCTAAAGAGTAAATGAAATAAGAAAGTACATGAAAATCATATTCTTTTCATATCCCAATTACTCTTATGGGATTCAAACATGTCCTTTTTGGTAAGAGAAATTCACCTTATAGTCCCTCACATTATGTCATTAAAAGTATATTTACTTTTTTTCTTAGTTTGCTTCTTTTTTGACTCATTTTTTTTAATATTTTTGAATTGAGAACATCAAACTTGTGTGAAAGGCACAAAAGTCAAAATCTACAACATAGAAATATAGGATTCTTACAGATGCAACAAGTGTATTTCAAGAATAAAAATTAACTCCACACTTAAAAAGAAAATATGTTTTCTAAAGATTTTTAAATATACTAGTAATAACATATAGTCTCTCAAAAAAATTACATGTTCAACTCAAATAATTTTTTCTCTAACGTAGGTATTGTAAAATCAAAAAGAAAGGCTTGAAGAACCATCTCATCAAACAATTTATAATACACCCGGTTTACCTCAAGTTTTAAGATGTAAATATCAAGTAAAATTTTTTTAATCATAAACAAGGAAACTAAAGTGGTAAGGATACATAAAATTAACATATAATTCACAAATATACATAATTTTCAAGGTTAATGTGCATACCAATACATAATATTATATTAACAAATAATAAACTGTAAGAAAATATTCACATCATAAATATCTCTTGTAGAAATCCAAGCTTTTTGAAGAAACAAATCAACAAAAATAAAATCCTCCTTCTTCTTTACAAGAATCAAATATGGAGACTTTTTTTTTAAGAGAGAGATAATAAAAGTCTTTTTTTTTGTTTTGTAACTTCTTTTTTTTTTCTTATCCAGATTTTAATAAGTGGTAACTTCCTTTCATTTTGGATGTGGTAACTAACCACCAATTTTTAAATTTTAAGGTGGTAACTTCCTCTAATCACTTATTTAAATTTAAGTGGTAACTCAAAATTAGTTTGAATCCCATCATGGGTGACCCATCAAATTAAATTCAACATCTCCCACTCACACGTGATGGGACCACCTCTCTTTTCAATTTTACAAAACTCATACGTAAATAGGTCGTGTGACCATGTATACTTTGAGAGCATTTTAACTATATATATGTTAGGAATATATAGCTTCTTGAATAGTGAAGCTTACAGTATGTAATTGTATGTTATATCATAGATCATATATCACATTTATATCTCTAACGATCTTATTTAACTAATAAATTAAGTACATTCGTAATTATATTTTTCTATAGATAAACATAATTGGTCGAGCAATGAATGTACATCAATTATGTGATAAACCACTGCCCGCTGCAGTGGTTTACCTCGGGTTAGCTGTTTTCGATCGTTTTCGAATAGTTTTGCATCAATCCCTGCGAGAAAACACATTAAGGGGCCTCAGTTGGCCAAATAAAAAATAAAAAATCGAAACTCACCAGTAGTAGTGTTCTCCGGTGCAGCGGCTCCGCCGGCTCACATTTGTGGTTCAGTGTTTTGTTTCGATCAACCTGTAGAGAAGGAAATGGTGATTACAATGGTGGAAGAATTACGCATAACAGGAATCGAGAAGGGCTTCATTGGATGCAATTTTTGTAATTTTTCGCGGCGGCGCCGCCGAGCTTTGCTCGCGATTTTCGGTCAATCCGCCGATCTTTTTATCGATTTGGCCATTGGGGTGTTTAAAATTGAATTCCGAGTAAAGAAAATTTTTTTTACCTCTTTTGGCGGTCGGAAGTGGCACCGGTGCGGTGGCGGGTGGCGGCGGCTTCCCTTCCTAGCGGCTGGGTCTTCTTCTCCCGCGAGAGTGTCTGACAGCTAGGGTTAGGGTTTTATGTGAAGAGAGTTATTTATATCTGTCATCTTTTAATATGGGTCGTCTATCGTATTTGATCTAGACCGTTGACCGTGTTTAAATCTGACCATCCGATCGCGTCTGGGAAGGGAACATATCCGAGCCGTCCGTGTGCATGGGAGCAGATCTGGGTCATCCAATCACGGGCACACGGATTGCCTGCGTGGCACCGCACTAGCGTCCTTTGCCACATGACGCCTTCTGGTCCGTTGGGGCTGCTGAATGGGTATCCTACGCGGCACAACTTTTTAAAATTATGTTTTGACCCCCATTTTCTGATTTTTCTTTCAAAAATACCCCTAGAACCTAAATTTTCACATCTTTTTCTCAAAATTATTTTCAATTTCATCTTTCACTTATTTTTCTTCATTTTTACATTAAATTAAAATTCAAAAATTCAAAAATTATATTTATAAATTAATTTTAAATTACATTAAAATTAATTTGGGTATTACATAGGCTTTAGGTGCTTTCTATGATTATATGCTACTTCTCTAGTAGGTTTGTTAAGTTTGTCAAAAGGGTAAGGAGAACGTCCATGTCCATTAATGATGAGAACATTAATTTTATGAACATTTATTAACTATGCAAATTATTCATTTCTTTTTTCTTGAATTCGTGACTTTTTCCTTAAGGAAAAAAAAGGATAGGAAAGAAATGAAGAAAAGAAAAACTACTTTCTATAGGCATAAAGAATCACAAAATATATTAATCTTTAATCTGTTTTTATTTGTGAGTAGCCAACATCTGAAGTTTTTTTAACGAGAATTTGCTCCTTTCATCAGGTAATGACCTAAATTAAGTCTCAAGTTCGAATATTTTGTATTTGTTATTTTGTAGTTTTTAATTTTTTAATTTCTTTGCATTTTCATATAAGTGAAAATGGAAATTGCTGTTGGACTAATTTATATAAATCTTATTATTCTGATGAACTAATTTGTATGGATCTTATTATTTTCATGAACTAATTTGTATGGATCTTGTTAGTCTTATGGACTAAGTTGTATAAATCTTATTATTTTGATGAACTAATTTACATGGATCTTATTAGTCTAATGTACTAAGTTATATGAATCTTATTATGTATGGATCTTATTAGTACGATGAACTAATTTATTGTTTTGGATTGATTAACTTATGTTGAATGTGTAATAACCCTAGAAATTTAAAAAGAAATGTATATAATAATTTGTGTACGGAAGCGAAATAAAAGTTAAGGTTAACATCTCTTACACGATAACTCAAAAGTACTAACAAACATCACGGAACAAATTCTCTGAAAGAAATATGAAAAATGAAAAAAATAAAGGAAATTATAAAGTATCTAGCATCCACTCGTAGCCTTTTTGCGAATCGGGCTCGGGAATCGGGTCCTCCTGATATGAAATTGTTAAATAAGAGGTGAGCTACACTAGCCCAGTAAGGACATCACACTATATCGCTGTCACAGAAATAAAGGTTGGTAAAAAACCAAAAATAACCAATGGAATACAAATTCTAAACCAATACATTCATTAAAGATAAAACTATTTTTCCTTTTTCTTACCATTGGAGAACCTACGAAAACAACCTATAAAGACAATAACATCATACAGATCATAACTTCATGCACAATCAGTAACATAGAACATATCATAAATTCATATTCATTAACAATAACTAATCATCATCGTTTCTCATTTCATCAGCCTACTAGTATCCATGGGGATCCATAGGGGTGTCCCTGCTACACGTGAACCTTTTTCATTAACAATCTTAATTTTAGGGCCATCCCATATCTCATCTGGTATGAGCACCAAGACATTAAACCTCAATACCTCGTCCGGTATGAGGGTGAAGTGGGCCGTCCCCATACCCCGTCCGGTATGAGCGCCAAATGACCAAGTCTCCATACCCCGTCTGATATGACACAACATTCACGGTAGGGTTCCCTATGAACCGGGTCCGTCCACCATCTCCTAGGATATCTAGTGAGACTGTCACCTTATCTGTTTATTAGATCACATCCCTTTCCTGTTTATTCTAAATCTTCGTTACCAAATTAAATATAATCACATAAATAATGAACATGCACCCGGTAATACAATCATATCTTAAATCCCAAAATCACATAGTGGTCAAGTAATACAGTAATACATGCATTTAAAATCATAGAATAGATAAACCAGATACCATCATGCATTTAAACTGTAAAATAAATCAACAGAAAATAATGTCTGATTTCGGGCTCCATTAACAATACGTAATTAATTATGCATATTTATCTAACTTATACAAAAGACTGTATTATTATTTATTCAAACTTTACATTTATGATAGGAAATAGGGTGAGGGGTCCTTACTTGATTCGATACCGAAAACTAGATGGTTACTGCGCCTACGGGCTGTCCCTGTGTTCCCTAAATTTTTATTCGAGAACTGAAACGCACTTACAGTGCCTACAAGTGTCCCAAAGAACCCAAAGATCAGACCCAGGGCCTATTCGGCCAATTTTAGAATTCCGGCAACGGCGCCGCCGCCGCCCACGGCGGTGATCCGCCTCAGGTTGGCTATTTTTGGCTATTTTTGGCTAAATTCAGTCGAACTTGCACTGGTTCCTGCGATAAAACACACTTAGGACCCTCGGTGGGCCGAAAAAACACAGAAAATCGAAACTCACCGGTGGTGGGGTTCTCTAGTGCGGCGGCTTCTCCAGCTCACGTTGCGGCTGGGTGTTTTGCTTCGATCAATCTGTAGAGAAGGAAACGGTGGTCACAATAGTGAAAAAATCACATCGAACGGGAATCAGGAAGGGCCTCATCAGAGGCATTTTCTGAAACACCACGTGGCGGCGGCGTTTTTCGGCTAATCAGGAAGTTCTTTCACTCCAATTTGGACATGGGTGAGTTTAAAATTGAATTTCGTGTAAGAGAGAAAATTTTTACCTCGTTTGGCGGTAGAAAATTGCTCCGGTACAGCGGCGGGTGGTAGTGGTCAGCTCCCCGACGGTTGGGCTGTCTTCTCTGGTGAAGGGCTCTAGCGGCTAGGGTTAGGGTTTGGATGCGGATGGGGTTATTTATACCCATCCGCTTTTGATCTGGGCCGCCCATCGCTTTTAATCTGGACTGTCCGTGTAACGGCCCCGGAAATTTGGAATGAAATATGTGTATTAAAAATGTCAAATGCGGAAGCATAATAAAAATTTTGATTAACATCCCTTACACTAAAATCAAAAACGTACTCAAAGTATAAAAGAACAAACTAACTAAAAGAGAAACTAGAAAATAAAAACTATAAATATAACTACGGAGTCTTTAGGCGTCCCCTTCGCTGTCTTCCTGCGGAACGGGCTCGGGAACAATGTCTTCCTGCGGAACGGGCTCGGGAACAATGTCTTCCTGATCTGAAATGGTTAAATAAGGAATGAGCTACACCAGCCCAGTAAAGACATCACACTATCTCACCGCCACGGAGGTAAAGGTGGGTAGAAAACACAAAAAGACCAATGGAGCATAATTTATAACAAATTCTTTTATCAATAATAAAATCCTTTACTGTCCACTTACCTCGGTGAGATCCATAAAACAACATACGAAAGCAATAATATTATCATCATCATGAAATCATATGAACTGTATAACATAATACTTACCACGCCTTTGCATTTCAATCATTACACAACATATTTTCCTCATTTACCACCCTACTAGTATCCATGGGGATCCATAGGGGTCCCGCTACCCGTGAACCCTTAACATTTATAACCTGATTCCAGAGCCGTCCCCATACCCCGTCCGGTATGGGCACCAAAACCATGAACCTCAATACCCTATCCGGTATGAGGTTGAAACGGGCCGTCCCCATACCCCGTCCGGTATGGGCGCCAAAACGCCGAAGGTCTCCATACCCCATCCGGTATGAGAGACCACGTTCCCGGTAAGGTTCCCTACGGACCCGGTCCGTCCACCATCTCCCAGGATATCTAGTCAGGCTGTCCACATTATCCATTTATCAATTCACGTAACCTTTTATTCTTTTTTTCCTCAGTCACCATCATCAAATCACACACAAACATGCAAACCAGTAGTTTATGCCAAACAAGACAACACACAACATCGGGTTCTCAGTCATTCAACCCATAATCAATAAAACAGTGATATATGCACACGAAACTATGAAATGAGAACATCAGACATCATACTGCATTTAAAACTGTAAAATAGAACAAACAACAACTGACCGACAAATACACCAGACTCGGGCTCTATTAGCGACCTTAAACAATTTCACACATTTTTGATTCATGAAACACCGTTTTATCATTTATTGAACTTTAATACCATGATAAGAAATAGGGTGAGGGGTCCTTACTTGTTTCGAGGTCTGAATACGGCTCTACAGTGCGCCTACAGGCTGTCCCTAATTTTTCTTTAATTTTTTTCGGGGAGCTGAAACGCACTACTAGTACCTGCACGTATCCCAAAAAATCTCAAATTAGACCTAGGGCCCTTTTCAGCCAATATCGCTGTAGCAGCCCCAGAAATTTAAAATGGAATTTATATTATAAATATCAAATGCGGAAGCGAAGTCAAAATTTGAATAACATCCCTTACACTAAAACCAAAAACGTGCTCACAAAATATAAAAGATCAAACTACCTAAAGGAAAAACTTGAAAGTAAAAGCTACGAATATGACTATGGAGACTATAGGCGTCCCCTTCGTCGTCCTCCTGCGGAACCGGCTCGGGAACGATGTCCTCTTAATCTGAAATGATTGAATAAGGAATGAGCTACACTAGCCCAGTAAAGACATCACGATATCTCACCGTCACGGAGGTAAAGGTGGGTAGAAAACACAAAAAGACCAATGGAGCATAATTTACAACAAATCCTTTTATTAATAATAAAACCTTTACCATTCACTTACCTCGGTGAAATTCATAAAACAATATACGAAAGTAATAACATCATCATCATCATGAAACCATATATATGAACTGTATAACATAATACCTATCAAACTTTTCGTAATTCAATCGTTACACAACATATTTTCCTAATTTACCAGCCCACTAGTATCCATGGGGATCCATAGGGGTCCCGCTACCCGTTAATCCTTAACACTTGAAACCACATTCTAGGGCCGTCCCCATACCCCGTCTGGTATGGGCGTCAAACCATAGACCTCATTACCCCGTCCGGTATGAGGGTGAAACGGGCCTTCCCCATACCCCGTCCGGTATGGGCGCCAAAACTATAAACCTCATTACCCCGTCCGGTATGAGGGTGAAACGGGCCGTCCCCATACCCCGTCCGGTATGGGCGCTAAAACACATAAGATCTCCATACCCCGTCCGGTATGGGAGACCACAATCCCGGTAGGGTTCCCTACGGACCCGGTCCGTCCACCATCTCCCAGGATATCTAGTCAGGCTGACCACATTATACAATTACCCATTTACATAATCTCTCATTCTCTTTTTCCCTCAGTCAGCATTATCGATACACATACAAACAAGCAAAACGATAATTTATACCAAACAGACAACATACAGTATTAATATCTCATTCATTCAATCCATAATCAATAAAACAGTAAAATATGCACACGAAACTATAAAATGAAAACATCAAATCTCATACTGCATTTAAAACTGTAAAACAGGCCAAATAACAGTTAACCGACAAACACACTAGACTTGGGCTCCATTAGCGACCTTAAGCAATTTCACACATTCGTTGATTCATGGAATACCGTTTTATCATTTATTGAACTTTAATACCGTGATAGGAGATAGGGTGAGGGGTCCTTACTCGTTTCGGAGTCCGAACACGGCTTCACAGTGCGCTTACAGGCTGTCCAAAATTTTCCCTGAATTTTTTTCAGGGAACTGAAACGCACTACTGGTATCTGCACGTGTTCCAAAAAAAATCCCAAATTAGGCCCAGGGCCCCTTCCGGCCAATATCGCAACTCCGGCACGGCGGCTTCGTCGTGCTCTGGCGACGGTGCCGCCGCTTGCGGCGGCGGTTCGCCTCGGGTTGGCCGTTTTCGGCCGTTTCCGGCCACACTCGCATTGGTTCCTGCGATAAAACAACCCTACGGCCCTCGGGGGGCCGAAAATTTACGGAAAATCGAAGCTTACCGGCGGCGGTGCTCTCGGGTGCGGTGGCTCTCCGGTGAAGTTTGTGTTTTGGTGATTCGGCTCCGATCAACCTGTAGAGAAAAGAATGGTGATCACGGTGATATAAAAATTGCATTAAACGGAGGCCGGGAAGGGCCTCATCGGAGGCAAAAACCGAGGAGGGGTGCGGCGGCGCCACTGGCTTTCGGCCGTGTTTTTTCGGCCGTTTGGCCAAGATTTTGGCTCCGATTTGGCCACTGGGGAAATCAGTGTGGAAAAACGAGTCGGGGGTATGAATTTTACCTCGATCAGCGGTCAGAAATCCCTCCGGTGCGGCGGCGGCTGGCGGCGGCTGGCTTCTGGTTCGTCTTCTCCGACGAGGGCAGGCGGCTAGGGTTTGGGGTCTGGTGTGGGGGTCTTATTTATACCCTTTTGCCTTTTGATCTCAGCCGTCCATTTTGATTTAATCTGGATCGCCAACGTGGCCCGTCCCCGGTCGATGTGGTTTTTGCCACGTGGCAGGTCCTGGTTGGCCAGGCCTGCTGACTAGGTCTGCTGACGTGGCTGCTGACGTGGCACGCGTTTTTTTTTTTTCAATTTCCCCGGGCGCTACAAATTCAAATAAGTTGTTAGAGAAAGTTATCACTTCAAAATTTGAAAATTGGTAGTTAGTTATCACATAAAAAAATGAAGGAAGGTTATCACTTACTAAAATCTAGAGAAGAAAAAAAAAAGTTACAAAACAAAAAAAAAAAAAAACTCTCACTCTCTTTTAAAAAAATTCTCTATCTTTGATTCTTGCGAAGAGAAGGAGGATTTTGTTGATTCGTTTCTTCAAAAAGTTTAATTTTCTATAAGAAATATTTGTGCTGTGAATATTTTTCGTACAATTCATTATTTGTTAATGTGATTATATGTATTGTTATGTATATTGATCTTGAAAATTATGTATATTTGTGAATTATATATTAATTTTATGCATTCCTAATATTAATATTTGAGTATTTTGGTTAATTGCATGTATAATTTTGATTCAATTTGTATTTTGTTGAATTTTTTATATAAAATTCAGTTTTTACTATTGTAATAAAATAATTTTGTGTTTTATTACTGAAATATGTATAATATTGATCTTACATAAAAGTAAAGATCAAAAACTTTAATTTAATATATTATTTGTAATTTTTGAACAAAAAATAAGAGAGTTATGTATTTTTTAAAGTCAATCCTATTTAGAGAAAAATGTTCTTTCTTAATTTTGTGTATTTTTTCTTTCACATGGGGACATTGTAGTCTTTTTCTCTATTTTTTTCTTTAAAATGCTTTAGAAAGACTTATAAAGATCAATGTCCAACGTGGGGCTCAAACCTGCAATTAGGCTTTTGATATCAAAATTGGAAGTAGAATAAAACAAATAATAGGAAGTAAAATTATGACGGCCCGCAATCCCACCAAAGAACCACTGTAGTCAAACACAAGCTAATTTGGACGGATCACAACATAATGTAATGCGAAAGCGCATCTACTTATTCCTTATAACATTGTAATAATGACTTACAAATCATGCGGTTTTAGGATATGTAGAATCAAACTAAAATAGTGATATGGTTGTATAAAAAAAAAATGCAGAACTTCAGATTTAGGCACTACAATCTATGCTTTCTAATCTGAAAAAAGTGAGAATTTGAATAAGATGAGTAAAACAAAAGGCTCAGTAAATACACATAGTAGAATACACCCTTTGCATAGGTATACAACATACATTTAAACATATATGTAAAATTTTTCTTATCTTTTAAGAAAACGATGAGTTTTAATCCTAATCTATAATTATGAAGTTTGCATTTTTCTATAGTTTCTTTGTTGCTTTTGTAGTTTTTTTTGTTTTTCCTACAGTTCTTTCTAAATTTCTATTTGATGATTCTAATCGCATGCGTAGTATCTAACAGAACAAGTATCATTTATGCTCTGTTTGGATGATTTTTGTAGTGGGTAATTAATGTAAGATAATGTATGGTTGGTGTGCATGATGGTAATTATAAAGTTTGAGAATACGGTGTATTAATGTATGATAATGACAGCTGTTTTATTTGAATTGATATGGTTGTATATTAAGTCAAATTACCAATTTATCTCTATCTTATTATATGTAATATTGAAGGAAAAAAGAAGAAAAAATACTTATTTAACTTTTAAATTAAGTTATTTAACTTGATAAATTATTTAAACTATAATTCTTAATGAATTTTTTTCTTAAAATATTGAAAAATAAATTTGTTATGAAGAATAAAATTTTATTTTTTTCTAATTAGTACAAAATATTAATTTAAAACTACAATTTTTTTATTTATAATTATAAATTTAAAAAATTATCTATTACATAATATTTATTTTTATTATTTCTATAACATACATTGTAACAGCCCCGGAAATTCAAAATGAAATGTATATTAAAAATATCAAATGCGGAAGCGAAGTCAAAAATTCGATTAACATCCCTTACACTAAAACAAAAAACGTGCTCACAATATAAAAGATCAACTACCTAAAGGAGAAACTTGAAAGTAAAAGCTACAAATATGGCTATGGAGTCTTTAGGCGTCCCCTTCGTCGTCCTCCTGCGGAACTGGCTCGGGAACAAGGTCTTCCTGATCTGAAATGATTAAATAAGGAATGAGCTACACTAGCCCAGTAAAGACATCACGATATCTCACCGTCACGGAGGTAAAGGTTGGTAGAAAACACAAAAAGACCAATGGAGCATAATTTACAACAAAACCTTTTATCAATAATAAAACCTTTACCATTCACTTACCTCGGTGAAATTCATAAGTCAATATACGAAAACAATAACATCATCATCATCATGAAATCATATATAAACTGTATAACGTAATACTTATCAAGCCTTTCATAATACAATCGTCACACAACATATTTTCCTCATTTACCAGCCCACTAGTATCCATGGGGATCCATAGGGGTCCCGCTACCCGTTAACCCTTAACACTTGAAATCATATTCCAGGGCCGTCCCCATACCCCGTCTGGTATGGGCGCCAAAACTATAAACCTCATTACCCCGTCCGGTATGAGCGCCAAAACACATAAGATCTTCATACCCCGTCCGGTATGGGAGACCACAATCCCGGTAGGGTTCCCTACGGACCCGGTCCGTCCACCATCTCCCAGGATATCTAGTCAGGCTGACCACATTATACAATTACCCATTTACATAATCTCTCATTCTCTTTTTCCCTCAGTCAGCATTATCGATACACATACAAACAAGCAAAACGATAATTTATGCCAAACAGACAACATACAGTATTAATATCCCAGTCATTCAATCCATAATCAATAAAACAGTAAAATATGCACACGAAACTATAAAATGAAAACATCAAATCTCATACTGCATTTAAAACTGTAAAACAGGCCAAATAACAGTTAACCGACAAACACACTAGACTTGGGCTCCATTAGCGACCTTAAGCAATTTCACACATTCGTTGATTCATGGAATATCGTTTTATCATTTATTGAACTTTAATACCGTGATAGGAAATAGGGTGAGGGGTCCTTACTCGTTTCGGGGTCCGAACACGGCTTCACAGTGCGCTTGCAGGCTGTCCAAAATTTTCCCTAAATTTTTTCCGGGGAACTGAAACGCACTACTGGTATCTGCACGTGTTCCAAAAAAAATCCCAAATTAGGCCCAGGGCCCCTTCCGGCCAATATCGCAACTCCGGCACGGCGGCTCCACCGTGCTCCGGCGACGGTGCCGCCGCTTGCGGCGGCGGTTCGCCTCGGGTTGGCCGTTTTCGGCCGTTTCTGGCCGAATTCGGCCACACTCGCATTGGTTCCTGCGATAAAACAACCCTACGGCCCTCGGGGAGCCGAAAATTTACGGAAAATCGAAGCTTACCGGCAGCGGTGCTCTCGGGTGCAGTGGCTCTCCGGTGAAGTTCGTGTTTTGGTGATTCGGCTCCGATCAACCTGTAGAGAAAAGAATGGTGATCACGGTGATATAAAAATTGCATTAAACGGAGGCCGGGAAGGGCCTCATCGGAGGCAAAAACCGAGGAGGGGCGCGGCGGCGCCGCTGGCTTTCGGCCGTGTTTTTCCGGCCGTTTGGCTCCAATTTGGCCACTGGGGAAATCAGCGTGGAAAAACGAGTAGGGGGTATGAATTTTACCTCGATCGGTGGTCAGAAATCCCTCCGGTGCGGCGGCGGGTGGCGGCGGCCGGCTTCTGGTTCGTCTTCTCCGGCGAGGGCAGGCGGCTAGGGTTTGGGGTCTGGTGTGGGGGTCTTATTTATACCCTTTTGCCTTTTGATCTCAGCCGTCCATTTTGATTTAATCTGGGCCGTCCGTGCACGCGATTGATCTGGGCCGTCCGATCGCGTGCACGCGGATCACCAACGTGGTCCGTCCCCGGTCGACGTGGTTTTGCCACGTGGCAGGTCCTGGTTGGCCAGGACTGCTGACTAGGTCTGCTGACGTGGCTGCTGACGTGGCGCGCGCCTTTTTTTTTTTTTTTCCAATTTCTCCAGGCGCTACATACATTCAATCAACTTACCTATTTCAATCATCATTTTAATAATATGTACTTAATGAATATAAGTTATTTAGCTTTTCATCCATTTGTTTGGAGTTGGACTTCTTTTAGAGTTTAGTTTTTCACCAATTTATTTATAAGTTATTTATTTTAACTCATTAATATTCATAAAATAATTATATTAAAATTTAAGATAAATTTAAATTTATATATGAAATCTTATATTTATTATAGTTTAATTTTATAATATTTTTTATTATAAATTAATTTAAAGTTTTTTTTAATTTTTACTTCCATTTTATTTGTTTAATAAATAAATAAATAATAATTAAATTATATTTAAATATTTTTTAAAACAACTCAAATATTATTATTAATTAATTAAAATCTATTCAATTCCAAATCTTGATTAGCTTAAACTTTTCTTCTTATTAGATATGTCCGCTTAATTTATATATAATTTTTTATTTAACCTTTTTTATAGTAAAAATGCAAAAAGTAAAGATACAATTTTTCATTTAAATTTTTTATAAAAATTTGAACGTTTAATAATTGGGAAGAAGATCATCAAACATTGTCAAATTGCAGGTCTTTTAAACCAAATGTCATGTAGTCATAAAAGTGTAAGTACAAATTATATATACAATTACTTGTTAATAAGGAAAATAAATATTATATCTTTATATTATTTTATTAATTATAATGGTTGACAACATACCGTATAATATATCAATTTAATTAATTATTGTTAACTCATTTATAAATAGTTAATTCGTTAACCAATTTTAACTATTAATCATCACTGAAATTTCATCTTCCCAATCATATTTTTTTAGTTTCAAACTTATAAATTCACCTTTTTAACAGGAATATACATTGTATATATATGTAGATAATTTATACTCACATTCTATAATACCCAACATTTCATTATTTTTATTTTTATTAATTATTATTACTTTTTTATATAAATATAATTATTATTTATATGATTTTAATTTAATTTATTTAATTTTAATTTAATTTAATGAAGAAAATAATAATAATAATAATAATAATTGGTTAGAGATTTAATTGAAAATAATTTTGAAGAAAATGGGTAAAAATTTGGGTTTTAGGGGTATTTTTAAAAGAAAAACGAAAATCGGGAGTCAAAACGAAATTTAAAAAAGTTACATCATGTCAGCTGCCCGGTCAGCAGCCCCAACCGACCAGGACACGTCATGTGGCAGAGGCGCTGACGCGGGAGGCCACGTGGGGGGAGCCACGTAGGCGATCTGCGTGCGCGCGATCGAACAGCTGAGATCCGTTCCCGTACGCATGGACGACCCAGATAAAAAATACGCACGAACGACCCAGATTGCATTGCACACGGGCGGCCCAGATTGAATCGCGCACAGACAGTCCAGATTAAATCGCGATAAACGATCCAGATTCACTCCCTATTTAATCGCAATCGGACTGTAACACCTAAATAAAAATAAATATTTTATTTATTTATTTATTCATTTGGATTTTTATTTAATTTAATTTAATTTAATTCAATGAAAATAAAAATAATTATAATAATAAAATTGGGTAAAAATATTATTTGGATTTAACTGAAATTGATTTTGAAAAAAAGGAGTGAAAATTTGGATTCTGGGGGTATTTTTGAAAAGAAAATCAGAAACCGGGGGTCAAAACGTAATTTAGAAAAGTTACACCACGTCAGCACCACGTCAGCAGCCACGTCAGCGGCCCGGTCAGCAGCCCCGGCCAACCAGGACGCGCCGCATGGCAAGGACACGCTGACCAGGGGACGGGCCACGGGGACGATCCGCGTGCGCGCGATCGGACGGCCCAAATCTGTTCCCGCGCGCACGGACAGCCCAGATCAAACGTGCGCACGGATGGCCCAGATTCACGCGCATGGAAGGCCCAGATTCACCCGCAGGGACGGTCCAGATTCAATCAAGTACGGACGGCCCAGATTTAATCCCAATTAAATCGCGATCGAACGACCCAGATTCAATCTTGATGGACGGTCAAGATTAAAAGGCAAAGGGTATAAATACCCCCACCCACACCTGACCAAAGAAACCCTAGCCGCCAGTGCTCGCCGAAGAAGAAGAACCAGATGCCGGAGGAGCCGGCCGCCGCCACCTGCCGCTGTACCAGGGAACTTTCCGACCGCCGATCGAGGTAATTTTTTTCCCCCTTGCTCGTTTTTCGACGCTGAGTCCGCCTATGGCCAAACCACCGGCCAAACGGCCTGAAAACTCAGCCGAAACCCAGCGGTGCCGCCGCGCCCCTCCTCGATTTTTGCCTCCGATGAGGCCCTTCCCGGCCTCCGTTTGATGCAAATTTTATACCACTGTGATCACCGTTCTTTTCTCTACAGGTTGATCGGAGCCAAACATCAAAACGCGACTCACGCCGGAGGAGCCACCGCGCCCCGAGAGCACCGCCGTCGGTAAGTTTCGATTTTTCATGATTTTTCGGCCCACCGAGGGCCCTAGGGTTGTTTTATCGCAGGGACCGATGCAAGCGTGGCCGAATTCGGCCAAAAACGGCCGAAAACGGCTTACCCGAGGTGAATCGCCGTCGCCGGAGCACGACGGAGCTGCCTTGCCGGAATTGCGATTGTAGCGCCCGGGGAAATTAAAGAAATTGAAGGAAAAAAAAAAAACGCGCGTGCCACATCAGCAGCCACGTCAGCAGACCCAGTCAGCAGGCCTGGCCAACCAGGACCTGCCACGTGGCAAAACCACGTCGACCGGGGACGGGCCACGTTGGCGATCCGCGTGCGCGCGATCGGACGGCCCAGATCAATCGCGCGCATGGACGACCCAGATTTAATCGCACGGACGGTCCAAATTTAATCAAAAACGGACGGCCCAGATTAAATCAAAATGGACGGCTGAGATCAAAAGGCAAAAGGGTATAAATAAGACCCCCACACCAGACCCCAAACCCTAGCCGCCTGCCCTCGCCGGAGAAGACGAACCAGAAGCCGGCCGCCGCCACCCGCCGCCGCACCAGAGGGATTTCCGACTGCCAATCGAGGTAAATTTCATACCCCCAACTCGTTTTTCCACGCTGATTTCCCCAGTGGCCAAATCGGAGCCAAAATCCCGGCCAAACAGCCGGAAAACACAGCCGAAAGCAAGCGGCGCCGCCGCGCCCCTTCTCGATTTTTGCCTCCGATGAGGCCCTTCCCGGCCTCCGTTTAATGCAATTTTTATATCACCGTGATCACCATTCTTTTCTCTACAGGTTGATCGGAGCCGAATCACCAAAACACGTACTTCACCGGAGAGCCGCCGCACCCGAGAGCACCGCCGCCGGTAAGCTTCGGTTTTTCGTAAATTTTTGGCCCCCCGAGGACCGTAGGATTGTTTTATCGCAGGAACCAATGCGAGTGTGGCCGAATTCGGCCGGAAACGGCCGAAAACGGCCAACCCGAGGCAAACTGCTGCCGCAAGCGGCGGAGCCGCCGTGCCGGAGTTGCGATATTGGTCGAAAGGGGCCCTGGGCCTAATTTGGGATTTTTTGGAACACGTGCAGGTACCAGTAGTGCGTTTCAGTTCCCTGAGAAAAATTCAGGAAAAATTAGGGACAGCCTGTAGGCGCACTGTGAAGCCGTGTTCGGACCCCGAAACGTGTAAGGACCTCTCACCCTATTTTCTATCACGGTCTTAAAGTTCAATAAATGATAAAACGATATTTCATGAATCAACGAATGTGTGAAATTGCTTAAGGTCGCTAATGGAGCCCGAGTCTAGTGTGTTTGTCGGTTAACTGTTATTTGGTCTGTTTTACAGTTTTAAAAGCAGCATGAGGTTCGATGTTTTCATTTTATAGTTTCGTGTGCATATTTTACTGTTTTATTGATTATGGATTGAATGACCGGGATATTGACGCTGTATGTTGTCTGTTTGGCATAAATTATCATTTTGCTTGTTTGTATGTGATTGATAATGCTGACTGAGGGAAAAAGAGAATGAAAGATTATGTAAATGGAAATTGTATAATGTGTTCAGCCTGACTAGATATCCTGGGAGATGGTGGACGGACCGGGTCCGTAGGGAACCCTACCGGGATTGTGGTCTCCCATACCGGACGGGGTATGGAGATCTTATGTGTTTTGGCGCCCATACCGGACGGGGTATGGGGACGGCCCTGGAATGGATTTCAAGTGTTAAGGATTAACGGGTAGCGGGACCCCTATGGATCCCCATGGATACTAGTGGGCTGGTAAATTAGAAAAATATGTTGTGTAACGATTGAATTACGAAAAGTTTGATGGGTATTATGTTATACAGTTCATATATATGTTTTCATGATGATGATGATGTTATTGATTTCGTATATTGTTTTATGAATTTCACCGAGGTAAGTGAATGGTAAAGGTTTTATTATTAATAAAAGGATTTGTTGTAAATTATGCTCCATTGGTCTTTTTGTGTTTTCTACCCACCTTTACCTCCGTGACGGTGAGATATCGTGATGTCTTTACTGGGCTAGTGTAGCTCATTCCTTATTTAATCATTTCAGATCAAGAGGACATCGTTCCCGAGCCGGTTCCGCAGGAGGGCAACGAAGGGGACGCCTAAAGACTCCATAGTCATATTCGTAGCTTTTACTTTCAAGTTTTTCCTTTAGGTAGTTTGATCTTTTATATTTTGTGAGCACGTTTTTGGTTTTAGTGTAAGGGATGTTATTCAAATTTTGACTTCGCTTTCGCATTTGATATTTATAATATAAATTCCATTTTAAATTTCCGGGGCTGCTACAGTTGGTATCAGAGCCTCATTTCCTCGGACCCATCCCTTACACAATAGTGCCTTAGAGAAATACTCACCGATATATCGTTACTCAATCATTCCTTGTAAATGCAGGTACACGAGAATGAGGAGAGGAAGGCCCCCACTAAACCGAGCAGCCCCAGATAATTCACTTCGGGAGGATTTAGATAGACTATTCGAGATGGTGGAGGCTCTCGCAGCTGCTCAGCGAAGGCAAGAGGAGAGAAGGGAGTTACCGGGACCTCATCCGCTAGCGCAGGTTGAGCCCCCGCTACAGCAGGCTGATCCCGAGCCACCCCGACAGGAGCCTGTTCCTCCACGGTACCACCCGACACCACAGCCGCGGTACGACCCGGTACCACAGCCACAGTACCAACAGGTGCCGCCACAGCACATTCCAGTGCCCCCACCACATCAGCAGGCGCCACCACAGGGTCCCCCAGTCCACCCTCAGCCGGCCCCAGTCCCTCTACCTCGGGACCCCGCTCCCTCCTTGATCGACCCCGGCTTCATAGAGAGGTACAGAAGACTGAACCCTTCTACTTTTTCAGGGGGATCCTCTTTCAAAGAGGCCCAATACTGGCTGGCAGAGACTGAGAGAGCTTTCGAGACCTTGGGAGTAGTTCCTGAGCAGAGGGTTGCCATTGCCTCCTACATGCTGGTAGGGGAAGCAGTACGCTGGTGGGAGCTCAAGCGGGCCACCCTGCCTATACTAGTTACTTGGGAGCAGTTCCTAGCGGCCTTCCATGCGGAGTATCTCCCTAAACACATCCAACATTTAAAGGAAATGGAATTTGCTCAATTGGTCCAGGGAAATATGACAGTGTCGGAGTATGCCCGCAAGTTCCTGGAGCTGGGCCAACATGCCCCGGAGACATTGTTGGATGAGGGCCGAAAGGCCAGGAAATTCCAGTGGGGTCTCCGCCCGGCGATCAGACAGCACTTATTGGTGATGGAGCTCGAGACATATTCGGCAGTCCTGGCAAAGGCGTAGATCATAGAAAGAAGCTTCGACACCCGCCCTCAGCTAGCAGGAAGTTCCCGACCCTCAGCCCCGCTCCGCAGGCCAGCGCCTACCATGCCTGTCCAACCCAGTAAGAGCCCAGACCTGCCGTCCAGGCCCCTCCTCAGGCTATGGGGGCAGCACGTGGGAAGATCTGCCAGTACTGCGGCAGGGATCATGGGGACCGACCCTGCTACCGCCTCAACAACACCTGTCGCATATGCGGCAGTGCCCAGCACTATGCGAGGGAGTGCCCTAGGAACCAGAATCAAGGGAGGCCTCCAATCCAGGGCAGAGTTTACAACCTTACCCAGAAGGATGCCGACGCAGACCCGGACGTGGTACATGGTATGTATTCTATCTCTGGCCACATTGCTCATGTTTTGTTTGATACTGGTGCATCACATTCTTTTATTTCACATGTTCTTGCTTCCAAAATTTGTGTATCACTTGATAGACTTGATTCATTATTACTTGTATCTACCGCTGGGGGGGGAGACATTGCTAGGAGAGGTTGTCTACAGGGCATGTGCCGTGGAGATAGCAGATAGGAAATTGAGGGTAGACTTGATAGGGTTAGACACAGGGGATTTTGATGTAATCCTAGGAATGGATTGGCTAGCGGCGTATCACGCCACCATAGACTGCTTTAACAAAAAGATTGTATTTAATCCTCCCAACGAGGAGCCATTTACAAGTTAATAAAATTATTCGGTACTGATTTCCCCTAATGGCAAATTCTTTTCTTCTTAATTCCCAGTGCCTTAATATTGTATTTTCTCTAACTAGGTAAACCCAAGAAAGAAGTTTGTATCCAAGAGATTCCAGTAGTCTGAGACTTTCCAGACGTATTTTCGGATGAACTGCCCGGTCTACCAGGGGACAGAGAGGTCGAGTTCACCATAGACTTACAGCCAGGAACCCAGCCCATCTCGGTAGCTCCTTACCGAATGAGCCGCGTCGAGATGGAAGAGCTAAGGAAACAAATCACTGAGCTACAAAATAGTGGCTTCATTAGACACAGCATTTCCCCATGGGGTGCCGGGGTTACTTTTGCAAAGAAAGGGGATGGAACGTTGAGACTGTGCATTGATTATAGAAGGATAAATAAGGTAACAATTAAGAACAAGTACCCTCTTCCCTGGATTGATGACCTTTTCGATCAATTGCAGGGTGCACAGGTCTTTTCCAAAATAGATCTACGATCAGGTTACCATCAGGTAAAAGTGAGAGCCGAAGACATCCCCAAGACGGCATTCCGAACTAGGTACGGACACTATGAGTTCCTGGTTATGCCGTTTGGGCTAACCAACGCCCCGGCCATCTTTATGGATCTAATGAACAGAATCTTCAGAGAATTCTTGGATCAATTTGTCATCGTGTTCATCGATGATATCTTAGTGTACTCAAAAAGTAGGGAAGAACATGCTCATCATCTTGCCCAAGTCCTACAGGTACTCAGGAAAAAGAAGTTGTATGCGAAGTTGAGCAAGTGTGGATTTTGGCTCGAACAAACCGCCTTCCTAGGACATGTTATATCGAAGGAAGGGGTGTCGGTGAACCCCGAAAAGGTTGAAGCGGTACTTGGTTGGGAAAGGCTGACGACAGTTAAGAAAATTCGCAGTTTCCTAGGGATGGCAGGTTATTACCGCCAGTTTGTCGAAGGGTTCTCTAGTCTAACAGCTCCTCTGACCCGACTCACAAAGAAGAATGCAAGGTTTGAATGGAATGAGAACTGCGAGAGGAGTTTTTCAGAGTTAAAGAAGCGACTGACTACTACACCAGTGCTGGCTCTACCGAGTGGATCAGGAGGGTACACAGTTTATAGTGATGCCTCCTATCTGGGCCTGGGTTGTGTCCTAATGCAGCATGGAAAGGTTATAGCATATGGGTCTAGACAGCTAAAGAATCATGAGAAGAACTATCCTACCCATGACTTGGAGCTTGCCGCAATCATACACGCCTTGAAAACCTGGCGCCATTATTTGTATGGAGAGACCTTTCAGATCTACACCGATCATAAAAGTTTGAAGCATATCTTCACTCAGAAGGATCTCAACATGCGTCAGAGAAGGTGGATGGAACTCCTCAAGGACTATGATTATGACATCCTATACCATCCAGGTAAGGGCAACGTGGTGGCCGATGCCCTCAGCAGGAAAAGTGCAGGCACCCTAGCCTATCTGATGGTTTCAGAATGTAGGTCCATTGGGGCTACACAGTAGGTTCGCCTGCGAGACCTGAAGAGAGTCACATGTTTGGGCCACCTAGCAGTCCAACCCGAGTTAATCCAAAGAATAAAGGAAGCCCAGTCAGTCGACCCCGCCCTAGTAACCCGCAAGAAGAATGCAGAACAGGGAGTGAGCTCAGAATTTCAGATCTCTGCCGACGGATTGATTCGTTTCAAGGACAGAGTGTGTGTCCCAGACGACAGTGAGTTAAAAAGAGACATCATGACAGAGTCCCATAGTTCAAGGTTCGTCATGCATCTAGGAAGTACGAAAATGGACCAAACTATGCGACCTCGGTTCTGGTGGAATGGAATGAAGAGAGATATAGCCGACTTTGTATCTAAGTGCTTGGTATGTCAGCAGGTCAAAGCAGAACATCAACGCCCGGGCGGGTTACTTCAGCCTTTACCGATTCCAGAGTAGAAGTGGGAACACATCACCATGGACTTCGTATCGGGACTACCCAAGGCACGATCGGGACATGATGCTATATGGGTAATTGTTGACCGACTCACTAAGTCTTCCCACTTCCTGGCCATCAAAATGACTGATCCTTTGGACAAGTTGGCAAGAATGTATATCCGGGAGGTAGTCAGACTGCATGGAGTTCCAGTAACAGTAGTATCCGACAGGGATCCCAGGTTCACTTCTCGGTTTTGGAATAGTTTCCAACAAGCTATGGGAACAAAGCTGTCTCTTAGTACTGCTTTCCACCCCCAAACCGATGGACAATCAGAGAGGACAATTCGTACGCTGGAGGATATGCTCTGAGCTTGTGTCCTTGACTCCGGGGGCCATTGGGACGACCACCTACCCCTGATAGAGTTTGCTTACAACAACAGTTACCAAGCAAGCATCGGCATGGCCCCATACGAGGCGCTATACGGGCGTCCGTGCAGGTCACCGATCTGTTGAGAAGAAGTGGGCGATAGAAGATTGTTTGGCCCGGATTTGGTAGAAGAAACCACGTCCAAGATAGTTAAGATCAAGAAGAATATCCAGACAGCTCAGAGTAGGCAGAAGAGTTATGCTGATACCCGGAGGAGAGACCTGGCCTTTGAGAAAGGCGACCGGGTGTTTCTTAAAGTCACCCCCTTCAAGGGGATTAGTAGGTTCGGCAGGAGGGGAAAATTAAACCCCAGATATATTGGACCCTTTGAAATCTTAGACAAGATTGGTACCACTGCCTACAGACTTGCACTGCCTCCTGAGCTCTCCCGGGTTCATAACGTGTTTCACGTATCTATGCTACGTAAGTACAATCCGGACCCTTCTCATGTCTTGGCTCATGAACTGCTTTCACTCCGAGAGGACTTGTCTTATGAAGAAGTACAGGTCGGTATCACGGACCGAGAGAGCAGAATACTCCGCAACCGGGAAATATCATTTGTAAAAGTCGTGTGGCAGAACCACACGTCTAGGGAGGCCACCTGGGAACTGGAATCAGAATTTAGGGCCCAATATCCCCATTTGTTCGATCAAGAGTAACGAAGCAAATTTGGGGACCAAATTTCTTTAAGGGGGGGAGAGTTGTAGCGCCCGGGGAAATTGAAGAAATTGAAGGAAAAAAAAACGCGTGCCACGTCAGCAGCCACGTCAGCAGACCCAGTCAGCAGGCTTGGCCAACCAAGACCTGCCACGTGGTAAAAACCACGTCGATCGGGGACGGGCCACGTTGGCGATCCGCGTGCGCGCGATCGGACGGCCCAGATTTAATCGCACGGACGGCCCAGATTAAATCAAAATGGACGGCTGAGATCAAAAGGCAAAAAGGTATAAATAAGACCCCCACACCAGACCCCAAACCCTAGCCGCCTGCCCTCGCCGAAGAAGATGAACCAGAAGCCGGCCGCCGCCACCCGCCGCTGCACCGGAGGGATTTCCGACTGCCGATCGAGGTAAATTTCATACCCCAACTTGTTTTTCCATGCTGATTTCTCCAGTGGTCAAATCGGAGCCAAAATCCCAGCCAAACGGCCGAAAAACACGGCCGAAAGCCAGCGGCGCCGCCGCGCCCCTTCTCGGTTTTTGCCTCCGATGAGGCCCTTCCCGGCCTCCGTTTAATGCAATTTTTATATCACCGTGATCACCATTCTTTTCTCTACAGGTTGATCGGAGCCGAATCACCAAAACACGAACTTCACCGGAGAGCCGCTGCACCCGAGAGCACCGCCGCCGGTAAGCTTCGGTTTTTCGTAAATTTTCGGCCCCCTGAGGGCCGTAGGGTTGTTTTATCGTAGGAACCAATGCGAGTGTGGCCGAATTCGGCCAAAAACGGTCGAAAACGGCCAACTCGAGGTAAACCGCCGTCGCCGGAGCACGACGGAGCCGCCGTGCCGAAGTTGCGATATTGGCCGAAAGGGGCCCTGGGCCTAATTTGGGATTTTTTGGAAGACGTGCAGGTACCAGTAGTGCGTTTCAGTTCCCCGAGAAAAATTCAGGAAAAATTAGGGACAGCCTGTAGGCGCACTGTGAAGCCGTGTTCGGACCCCGAAACGTGTAAGGACCCCTCACCCTATTTCCTATCACGGTCTTAAAGTTCAATAAATGATAAAACGATATTTCATGAATCAACGAATGTGTGAAATTGCTTAAGGTCGCTAATGGAGCCCGAGTCTAGTGTGATTGTCGGTTAACTGTTATTTGGTCTGTTTTACAGTTTTAAAAGCAGCATGAGGTTCGATGTTTTCATTTTATAGTTTCGTGTGCATATTTTACTGTTTTATTGATTATGGATTGAATGACCGGGATATTGATGCTGTATGTTGTCTGTTTGGCATAAATTATCGTTTTGCTTGTTTGTATGTGATTGATAATGCTGACTGAGGGAAAAGGAGAATGAAAGATTATGTAAATGGAAATTGTATAATGTGTTCAGCCTGACTAGATATCCTGGGAGATGGTGGACGGACCGGGTCCGTAGGGAACCCTACCGGGATTGTGGTCTCCCATACCGGACGGGGTATGGAGATCTTATGTGTTTTGGCGCTCATACCGGACGGGGTATGGGGACGGCCCGTTTCACCCTCATACCGGACGGGGTAATGAGGTTTATAGTTTTGGCGCCCATACCAGACGGGGTATGGGGACGGCCCTGGAATATGATTTCAAGTGTTAAGGGTTAACGGGTAGCGGGACCCCTATGGATCCCCATGGATACTAGTGGGCTGGTAAATGAGGAAAATATGTTGTGTGACGATTGTATTACGAAAGGCTTGATAAGTATTACGTTATACAGTTTATATATGATTTCATGATGATGATGATGTTATTGCTTTCGTATATTGTTTTATGAATTTCACCGAGGTAAGTGAATGGTAAAGGTTTTATTATTAATAAAAGGATTTGTTGTAAATTATGCTCCATTGGTCTTTTTTTGTTTTCTACCCACCTTTACCTCCGTGACGGTGAGATATCGTGATGTCTTTACTGGGCTAGTGTAGCTCATTCCTTATTTAATCATTTCAGATCAAGAGGACATCGTTCCCGAGCCGGTTCCGCAGGAGGGCGACGAAGGGGACGCCTAAAGACTCCATAGTCATATTCGTAGCTTTTACTTTCAAGTTTTTCCTTTAGGTAGTTTGATCTTTTATATTTTGTGAGCACGTTTTTGGTTTTAGTGTAAGGGATGTTATTCAAATTTTGACTTCGCTTTCGCATTTGATATTTATAATATAAATTCCATTTTAAATTCCCGGGGCTGCTACAAAATTTAAGTGGTAACTCAAAACCAGGTCAGGTCCCATCATTGTTGACCCACCAGATTAAATTTAACATAAAAAAACTACAAAGAGAGGCAAAAACATTGAAAAAAAGGTTTAGGGATACAACCAATACTAAATCACACAATCACAATAACCCTATGGGGATATTAGTGATCAGTAAGAAATTTCTACGATACAAAGATTGAGCTACACTCGAGAGAGAGTGCTTAAATGAGATTTCGAGAGACAGAGAGAGTCAACGGTGCGAAAAAAAAATGAAGAGTTGTTTATCATTAATAAAGGTTTTCATGATTATAAAAAAATATAATTAAGCTAATTATAATTAATTAACAGTTAATGATTGTTAATTAAATTGTTGACTTTGAATATGTTGAATTTGTTTCTTATATTAAGGATGAGACCAAATATTTTTTTTTACCATCTTTGTATAAAAAAAGTATCAAATTCCTAGGCACCCATATCGTTGAAAATCATTTTTTTAACCTCATCTAACATCCATTGTCATACTTTAAGCATCATCCACACAAATCTAGGATTATTTCCAAGTAATAAAAGAAAAAGTTACCGACTCAAACAGAACTCTCACAATTCTTTATGCGTTAATCATCAACATCAAATCTAGGCAACAGACATAATAACAAGTGCAAATGTCAAATTAATGAAAGTGAAAAATAAATATAATACTAAAAGTTACAACTAAACTGAAACTTTCACTATGTTTTTCCTTAGATTCTAAATTTCTCAATGTAACTCCTGCTCTATTATCTTTTGTTTCTCATTTTTCAACATGCACTCTCCCTCTTCTTATTTGTTTCAAATGCAAACAACAAAAAGAACAATCACCAATAGCCTCCTACCTGTTCTCTTTTCCTTTTTATTCTATGTTTTTTCTCTCTTTTTTACACTCTCTATTTCTCTTCTTTTCACTCATTTACGTTCATTTTTCTTTTTCATTTATTTCTTCATTTCTCATTGAAATCCTCTCGAATCCCTCACTCACACTTGGTTCACTCTTTTTTTCTTTCTCTACCTCCTTCCCTTTTGTCTCCAAACCAAAGAAAAAAAAATTGTTTATTTAAGTTTAACTAGTAACATGTCTCAAGAGATTATGATAACAAGATTAATAAGAAATAAGTTTATTGTATTGACATAATTAGATTTCTACATATACTAAGCATATAATATAATTTTAAAATTACATAAAAATAATATAAATCTTATTTTATGTAAATAAAAAGTATACAAGAGTAAAAAAAATATCTTAATTTCAAATAAAAGATCAACATGATTAATAAAATGTGAGACTAATAGATGATCAAGAACTTATATAGTGTATACGCCCATACTTTTTAGTCAAATAAAAGTTAATCACATAATAATATTATCACACTTATCGTTTAAAATATTTAAATAAATAACTATTATATGTTATCATATTGAATAGATAGATTAACATCATTTATTATTCACACGATTATGCAGAGTAATATTCTAAAATATTTTTTAAAAAATAAAATTTATAGTCATCATTGATCATATTGGAAGTGGAATTAAATGTTAAAAAAAATATTGGTCTAAAATAAAGATTCATGATTTAAAATAATATTGGATAAGAAAACATAAATTTTCACCGATCATATTAAAAGCATAATTAGACGTAAAAAAATATGTACTAATCTAAAATAAAGATCTCTAGCTTTAAAAAAATATTGAATAAAATAAGTTCGAACTTATTCTAAATATAAATTAATTAATAGTATCATTTATATACCAAAATTAAGTTTAAAAAATATTTTAATATACAAAATGGAACTTTCATTTAATATCAGGATTTGCATTTAGAAAAAATTAATAAAATCAAAATTTTATTTAATGTGAAACTTCTGGACGTTATATATTTTATGTTTTTATCTAATTTTTATATTTTTCAAAGAATTTGACATTAAATTTACGTCTATCTTTCTTTATCAAATTAATTTATATTTTTGACGCATTTAATTTTATATTTAAAAATTAGTTTTAAAAAGGAAATTAAAACACGTGTGAAGGAACAATCAGTTATTTATAATTATATAATATAAAAAACGGATATTAGTAATGTTATTATACTTTTCAAATATGTAAGCTAGTTTTCATTTTTATGTTTCATAACTCACTGTGTAAAGAGTTCGATTCAACTCCTCCAAAACAAATCTCCGTCTTCTTCACATGGAAATCCATAAAAGAAGCTCTCTGCAAAATCTCGTAATCGTCTGTCTCCTCCTCTCCGGTGTTGTTTTTGTCTGCTTATGGTCTCCTTCAATGTCATTTCCTTTCTCTTTATACCGAAAAATCAACTGTTCGTCTTCCAATTCGGTAACACATCCGTTTCTTATATCTCTGTGTTTATTTCCATTTTTTTTTTCAAATTCGAAGTAATTATATATAGGTGTATATATAGACTCAGGAGAGGATTGAAATTCAAAAAGATGAGATTGATTTGGCGCTAGAGAAAGCTTCGATGGCGAACAAGACGGTGATCATTGCAGTGGTAAACAAGGCTTATGTGGAGCAAAAATTGGAAACAGAGACGACAATGCTCGATCTGTTTTTGGAAGGATTGTGGATTGGAGAGGAGACGAGGCCGCTATTTGAACATTTGTTGTTTGTGGCCGTAGATCAAACGGCTTATGATCGCTGCAGATTTAAGCGGCTAAACTGTTACAGGTTGGTGACAGAGGGCGTTGATTTTGGCGGAGAGAAAATTTTCATGTCGCCGGATTTCATCAACATGATGTGGAGAAGGACTCTGTTTCTCTTGGACGTGCTCGACCGTGGCTACAACTTCATCTTCACGGTATGTTTTCTGTTTTTCTTCTCTTTTAATTGCCAACAATAAAATTAAAAAATAATTAAACAAAAATTTAAAAAAGCTAGACAGGAATATTGGTAGGAGAAAATTAAGATATGTTAAGCAATAATTAAAACATTTAAAATAATGATCCATAAATATTCATATAAAAAGTAGGTAAATAATCAGAATATTATGTTAAACATAAACAAAATAAAATGGTAAATTACTAGGTTTCAGTTATTTAATTTGTCTTTCTCTAATTTATTAATTCAGTTGAATCTTTTAGGTGTTTAATTAATGGTCATTAATTCTGCCACAACTGACGTCAGGCTATTAATACGCACATCTTCTAGAAACGTGTCAATATTGATTACATTATACGTACATACATATGTACATGTAGTCTCAGTTGTTGACTGTTGGTTACCTACCAGATACTCTATCCTAGACCTTGAGTTATCAGATTTTTTTTGAAGTGTTTTAACATTAAGATAGCAAAAGTAGATAGTCAACACTGTGCTTACGTGAGAACATAATATAAATTATTATTTTTAACATGTGTAATAATAGATAAAACAAATTACATAAAAATTATATAAAAAAAAAAACTGATATTTTAGAATAATTCATTAAAACATTTAAGTAAGAATTGGATATTCATAAATATTAGAATGATGCAAATAAAATCATTTATGTTAACTTGTACGTTTTATATGTTTTTTTAATTCACAAATTTATCATATAAAAATTAATTATCATCTTACAAGTTTATCATAAAAAATGTGCTTACAAAAGTTTGATCTTGGAATCTATCTAAAATAGAGAATTTTTTTATTGAAAAAAAAAAGAAAATAGTTATTGTATATGTATATATATATATATATATAAAGAACAGTTCCATGTTTGAATAACATTTTAATTACAAAAAAAATAAATAATTGTTTTCTATAAATATATACTTATTATAAATTATTACTAATTTTTAAAAAATAACATATAAATTAGTTTGATAAAAAGTTAAGAAACTAAAAGATTATGTCTATAACGCTTATTTTCTGGCTTCAAAAATTTATTATAAATATAATATCTTTTATATTATTAAGAGAAATATGAGAATATTATTTACTTAAAAATAAATACCACTGTTTTTATATTTATATTACTCTCCAGTAATGATGTTGACCAGCTAAACTGAGATTCTCAGTTTTGGTCCATGAGGATTTGTAGTAATTATTAATTATACTTCATAAAGAGCCGCGGCAGACTTTCGAGCCACGTGGCAATAAGATACTGGCCAACTTGAAGAAATATCCATAAAAATCCAGGTAAGTCTTTGCAACAGAAAAAATAGAATATTCTATTTTACAGAAAGAAAATTAGATAGTAACTTAATTTGGTTAGGAAAATGAGTAACAAATTTTAATTTTAATTAAGAAGATATTAAAGTTTTATCCATTCTATTGTTTTTAACAAGATTCTTAAAAAAGTCTAGGGATTTGTCAAATCATGAAAAATCATACTTGAGACTAACGTAATGTTTAAGATTAATATTTTTAAATATTTAATGACACATTGATCAGTCAATAAATTCATACATTTTAATTATTTAAGTCATTAAATAATATATGTTTATTAGTTTATTAACTTAACTGTATCTTTGGTAATTTAATATTTATTAGTTATCAGCTCATTCTGAATAATAAAAATAAAAATCAATGTTTATTTTGATTTTTAATTGACCAACAGTAATATATATGATTTAAACAATTTACTACTTTTCTAAAATTAAAAAAAAAATCTTAATGTTGAACAACAATAATATATATATTACTATAAATCTGAGAAATTTAGAAAAAAATCTTAATGTTGTTTTCTTAACCAGGAAAGAAAAGCTTAATTGAGCCAGTTTTTTTTTTTTTTACCCAAGAAAGAAAA